>NC_046154.1:157814900-157955816 GCF_011064425.1 Rattus rattus | reverse complement strand
TACCTAAAAACTATACATGGACTGACCCCGACTTGAATTCATAGGCAGCAATGAATATCCTAGTAAGAGCACCATGGAAGGAAGCCCTGGTCCTGTTAAGACTGAACACGCTATGAACTAGACTGTTGGGGGAGGTGGGCAATGGGGGAGGGTGGGGAGGGGTACCATAAGGAAGGAGGGGAGGATGTTTGCCCGAAAACAGGAAAGGGAATAACACTTAAATGCTTATATAAGAAATATTCAAGTTAAAAAAAAAAAAAAAAAAAGAAACACAGAAAAAAAAAAAGAAATATTCAAGTTAATACAAAAAAAAAAATGTGGTACAGAGCTAAGCAAAGAATACTCAACTGAGGAATTCCAATTGGCTGAGAAGCACCTAAAGAAATGTTCAATATACTGAGTCATCAGGGAAATGCAAATCAAAACAACCCTAAGATATTACCTCACACCAATCAGAATGGCTAAGGTGACAGTGGATGCTGGTAAGGATTTGGAGAAACAGGAACACTTCTCTTTTGTTGGTGGGATTGCAAGCTGGTACAAGCACTGTGGAAATTAGTCTGGCAGCTGCTCAGAAAATTGGACATAGTACAACCTGAGGACCCAGATATACACCTCCTTGGAATACACCCAAAAGATGCTCCAACATATAACAAAGACACATGCTCCACTTTGTTCATAGCAGTCTTATTTATAATAGGCAGAAGAACCCGGATGTCCTTCAACAGAGGGATGAATAAAGAAAATGTGGTACATTTACACAATAGAGTACTACACAGCTATTAAAAACAATGCCTATTTGAAATTCATAGGCAAATGGATGGAACTAGAAAATATCCTGAGTGAGGTAACCCAGTCACAAAAGAACACATATGGTCTGCACTCAGTGATAAGTGGATATTAGCCCAAAAACTTGCAATACCTAAGAAAACATATGAAGCTCAAGAAGAAGAAAGATCAAAATGTGGAAGCTTCATTCCTTCTTAGAAGGTAAAACAAAATACCCATTGGAGGAAATACAGGGACAAAGAGGAGAGCAGCAACTGAAGAAAAGGTCATCTAAAGGCTCCCCTACTTGTGGATCCATCCCATATGGAACAACCAAACCCAGTGAGTATTGTTAATGCCAAGAAGTACTTGCTGAGAGGAGCCAGATGTGGGTGTTCCCTGAGCGACTCTGCCAGAGCCCTGCTGATACAGATGAGAATGCTTGCAGCTAACCACTGGACTGAACAAGGTGTCCCCAGTGGAGGAGTTAGAGAAAAGACTGAAGGAGCTGAAGAGGTTTTCAACACCATAGGAAGAACTACAGTATCCACCAATCAGACACCACCAGAGCTCCCAGGGACTAAACCACCAACCAATGAGTACACATGGAGGGATCCAGGACTCCAGCTATATTTGAAACAGAGGATAGCATTGTGTGAAGTCCAAATTGAACCTCTTCTGGGACCTCTTGAATAAGGCTCACAGAGGTGGTGTTTGGTGCAAAAGCAAGAGGAGTTTAATCATTCTGACGCGTCAAGGTCTTCCCACCTCAAAGGTAGATGACCCTGAGCAGACTCTACCAGGGAGTTATATAGTTTGCAAGCTATTGGAACAGAATTCAAACAATTGTGACAGAATTTGCACAGTGGAAACTGGGCAGGGTAATATGTGCATTTAATGGAGTGGAACTATTTTCAAGCAACTCTCTGTACCACTCAGTACTTTCAGTTGGGGGTCAGGTAGCTTTGTGTGGCAGTTTGGCTTGCAGCTGTTCTAGGAACTAAGCCAGCCTTTTTCTTCCTGGAAAGGAGGGGTCCTTTTGCTCGGAGTTTTATGGTGGGAATTTTCCCATTGGCCCCAGATTTGCTCCAACTCTGGCTCTTCAATTGTTCCTCATCAATAGAATGAAAATACTTTGGTCCTGTGAAGGCATGTTTCTCCAATGTAGGGAAATGCCAGGGCGTTGAGGTGGGAGTGTGTGGGTGGGAGTGGGAAAATCCTCATAGAAGCAGGGGGAAGATGGAGGAGGAAGGAGGCTTGGGAGAAGGGGGGATAACATTTGACATGTAAATACATAAAATATCCAAGAAAAATAAAATTTAAAAAATAAATAAAATAAAGAAATTGGAGATATTCTATACTAACAACTGAACTGCCCACCTGAAAACCCTAGAACAAAAAGAAGCAAACACACACAAGAATAGTAGGTATCAGTAAATAGCCAAACTCTAAGCTGAAAGCAACCAATGTGAAACAAGAGAACAGTACAGAGCAGAGAATCAATGTATCCAAGAGCTGATTCTGTAAGAAAATTAACAAGATAGATGAATCTTTAGGAAAACTAACTCAAAGGCACAGAGTTAGTATAAATTAACAAAACTAGAAATGAAAAGGAAGACATAACAACAGAAAATGAGAAAATTAAATAAAATCGTTTCTTACTACTAAAGCCTGTACTTGACAAACCTAGATGAAAGGGATGAATCTTCTAGGCAGTCAGTATATACCAAAATTACATCAAGATCAGGTACACTACATAAAGAGTCCCATAAGCCCTAAGGAAGTAGCAACAGTCATAAAAACCTCCAAAACAAAATAAGTTCAAGCCCAGAAGTTTTAGTGGAGAATTCTTTTAGGTATTCCAAGGAACACTAATAACAATACTCCTTAAGCTATTCTGCCAAATAGAAACAAAAAGTACACTACCTAATTCTTTCTATGAAACCACAATTACACTAATAACTAACTCACACAAAGACCCCACAAAGAAAAAGAACTTCGAATTGAGCTTATGTACATCTATGCAAAAATACTCAATAAAATTCTCACAAACTATGTTCTAATATCTTCAATGTTTATTTGAAGAAACAAAGTTCTTTTCATACAGGTCTTTCACTTTTTTGTTTAAGATGGAGTTACACAAAGTATTTTATATTATTCATAGTATTGTAAAGGGTTTTGTTTGGCTAATTTATTTCTCAGCTAGTTTATCATTTGTATGAGGGGAGACTATTGATTTGGGGGGATTAATTTTCTATCAAGCTATTTTGCTTAAGCTGTTTATCAGTTGTGGAGTTTTCTACCATAATTTTTGGGTTGACTTATGTTTACTATGATATCCTGTACAAATAGCAATGCTTTGTCTTCTTCCTTTCCAGTTTGGATCTCCGTGATCTCCTTTAGATGCTCTGGTTAGAATTTTAAGTATTATACTGATTAGATAGTGAGAGACTGGGCAGCTTTGTGTAGTCCCTAATTTGAGTAGAATCATTTTATGTTTATCTCTGTTTAGTTTCATGTTGTCTATTGGCTTGCTGTATACATTTTTTATTATCCTTAGGTATTTCCTTTGTGTCACTGATTTCTCTCACACTTTTAAGATTATAGGGTGATGGATGTTATTAAAAGCTTTGTCAGCATCTAATAAGCTTATGTGATTTTTTTTCTATCAATTGCTAAATATGGTGGATTACTTCATGGATTTTTTTTATATTGAATTACTCCATTCTTAGGATGAAACTTACTTGACCTCAATGGATGGTGTCTTTGATGTGCTCCTGGATTAACATTTCAAGTATTTTATTTAGTATTTTTGCATCAATGCTCATAAGAAAAATTGTTCTAAACTTCTATTTTTTGTTTGTTGAGTCCTTGTGTTATTTAGTTATCTGTTATGATTATATGCATATGCTTGGCCCATGAAGTGTCACTATTAGAGGGTATGGCCCTCCTGAAGTAGGTGTGTCACTGTGGATGAGGGCTTTAATGCTGGGAGTCAAGCACAATAGTCTCAGGAATTTTTCTCAGGAATGCTGTGCTCATTATATGACCCCTATCTTCAGGAAGATTAAGCCAGCCTCCAGCTCTGGGACACCTAGCCAGTTGTCTGTTCTGATCACTTTTACAGCCTCTGTCTCCAGTCTGCTGTTTTTATCAGTTTATACCTGCAATTCATGGTTTAGGGCTATAGGGAGGGTGGAGGCAGTGATGGATCATCCTAAATGGCCTTCCTGCCTGCTTGTCTTTATAAGCCACTGTTTTGTTTTGTTTTTAATAAAGTTTAAGAGCTTGATCAGAACACAGCTCTCCTTCTTTGCACCTCCTGTCCCCTATTCTTTCATCCCTCCTCCCAGGTCTCCTCTGAAACCCCGCAGGCCGGGGCACTTTAAAACCCTCATCCTAACTGTTTGGAAGTCAGTATTCTGCTAGAAGCTTTCAGATGAAGATTTAGAACACTCAGCTTCTCCTGCACCATGCCTGCCTGGATGCATATGATACTGCCTGCCTTTATGATACTGGATTGAACCTCTGAACCTGTAAGCCAGCCCCAATTAAATGTTGTTTGTAAAAGAGTTGCCTTGGTCATGATGTCTGTTCACAGAAGTAAAACCCTATTTAATACACGCTTTGGTACTGGAATTGGGATATTGCTGTCATAGACCTGAGCACGCTTTTGTTTAGAAGAATGTGGATATTAGTACTTTGGATTTGGAAAGCAGTGGAATGCATTAAACGGGGCTTAATGGGCTATCCTAGTAGGAATATAGAAGACTTTGTTACTGAGAATGATCTGAATTGTGTGGACCAGGCCCAAGACATTTCTGTGGAGAATTTCAACAAGTAGCCTTGTTGGGAGCAGCCTCAAGATGGCAAAAGCAGCCTTCGGGTTAAAAATCAATTATATTTAAGCCTTATGTTAGAACAAAAGCAATAGCCTTGTGTTATATCAAAGCAGCCATACCAAGCCTTCACCTGCAGTTCTGCTTGAATTCAATAGATAGAATAAATCTGGTTGTCAGGTCACTGAGCACTGGTGGTCAAGCACTGATGGTCAAGTCACTAAGCAACCCACCCTACTTTTCCCCCTGCTTGGCCAATTTACCCAGCCAATATCCTGGTCATTGAGTCAGGCCCATTCTTTTGTGGTTACCTAACCCCTCCCCACATTTTGCTTCTACTAGTATATTTTCAGTCTGAGAAAAATTAAAAATTGTCAGCTTGATCAGACTTCTTGACTTGCTGTCTGTTCTTTGAGTCTCTTGTTCCCCATTCTCTCCTAGGTGGACCTTAGACCCTGGTCGACTGCCCTGTGTGTCAGAGCAACTTGGCCTAGATACTATTTTTGTGACATTTTGGTGAAGAATGTGGTTACTTTTGGCCATTTTCTGAAAAGTATGCCTGAGACTAAGGTGAAGACACTCAGATTAATTGCATTGACAGAGGAAATTTCAGAAATTAGTTCTCTGGTTAAATCTCATGGTTGAGCATTTTAAACAAGATAGAAAGCTGAGAAAGGAAACATAAAATATATGGTTTGATTATTAAAGTGGCACCAAGAAGTCAAATGGAGCTAATCCTGAGTTCAATAATGTTAAACTGAATTAAGGGAGTGATGACCTTGGGGCAAGATACCACCTAGTTAAGATTAGGTACAGATATAGTAGTATAAGCATTTAATCCCAGGAGGCAAAGCAGATCTCTGAGTTGAAGGTCAGACTAAAACAAAGCAAGTTCTACGTGAAGAAAAACTTAAATCCCGGCTTGGTGGACCATCCCTTTAATCCCAGTGCTTAGGAGACAAGCATGTAGATCTCTGAGTTTAAAATCAGTTTAGGAAGCAAGTTCCAGGACAACAAAGCTTAGGCAGTGAATGAATTCGAAAACAGAACACTAGTGGTAATGTCAGAACAAGAGGACCATGTTCCAGCCCCAGCAAGCAGCAGAACTTGACAGCTTTATCTATAGTGCTATCTCTGTCTTTATAGTCCAGAATAAAAGGGACTACTCGGAAAATTGATGATGATTACCTAGGTGTGATTAAGAAGAGACTAGCATCAATGAGGTAAAATCTGAGAAGTGTTTTCTGAGAGTACAATGAAACTGCATTCAAGAGACAGAAATTGTACCTTTGCTGGATCTGTACTTAGTAATGCGTAAGAGTCACCCAGGTGGTATTGCCATTGAAGGCATGAAGGGGTAATGAAGAGCAGCTGAGGCTTGGCACTGTGAGAGGCCATAAAATGTCATTACTGAAGGTGCAGCTTCAGTTGTAGCTGATGGCCCAAGACTAAGGGGCAATGCAAAGAAATTGAGGCTTGGTACCTTTAAAAGAACCTTTGAAAGGCTGTTGGTGAAGCCTAGTTACAGCGGAAGACACCACTGTATTGGAGATGCCAGTACCATGGGATGACCACCAAGAAGATTAGCAGCAGCGGAGTGCATCAACCTGAGCTTAGAGGGCAACAGAGCACAGAGGTGGAGAAATGATGCCAGCCATTTGAATGAGCTCAGAAAATTAGGAAGAGGTAACATTGAAGTTGCCTTGGAGACACCAAAATGTTCAAGATATCATAACAGCAGGCTATCTGATGAGGAAAGCTGCTAACAGTGAGTGAAATAAGTCCAGGAGAAAGAGTTTGTTGCAGTCAACAAAGACACAAAAGGAGTTGGAGGTCTGAAGATAACTTTAACCGGAGATGCAGAGTTTAGAGTTTAGAGTTCCTGTGAATTATTGTGAAGTGATTGACTGAATCTCAAAAGAGACTTTGAACTTTGAACTTTCAATATTGTTGAGACTTCTATAAACTCTGAAGACATTTGAAGTTGTATTAAATGTATTTTGCATTGTGTTATGTTTAGGTATGGCTCCCATAGACTCATATGTTTGAACAAATATACGTGGGCTAGGGAGTGTAATGTGATGGTTTGTATATACTCTATCAAGAGAATTGCATTATTAGGAGGTATGGCCATGTTTGAGTAGGTGTGTCACTGTGGGTATGGGCTTTAAGACCCTCATCCTAGATGCCTGGAAGTCAGTATTCTGCTAGCAGCCTTCAGATGAAGATGTAGAACTCTCAGCTCCTTCTGCACCATTCCTGACTGGATGATATTATCCTCCCACTTTTATGATACTGGATTGAACCTCTGAATCTGTAAGTCAGTCCCAATCAAATGTTTTCCTTACCAGAGATGGCTTGGTCATAGTAATTGTTCAGAGCAGTAAAACCTTAACTAAGACAATATCAAAGTAAATGTGGCTTCAGAGAATGAATTAGGTAGTGTTCCTCCTGTTCGTATTTTGTGGAATAATTTGAGGAATATTGTGATAGCTGTTGCCTGTAAGTGTAATCTGTTCTCCTAACTGGGCTGCCTTGTCTGACCTCAGTAAGAGAGGAAGCACCTAGTCTTACAGAGACTTGAAGTGCCAGTACAGCCAGGTACCTATGGGGCTCCTATCAGTTCAGAGGAGAAGGGAAATGGGCAGGAGGAAAGGAATGTGGGAGGGGTTAGTGGGAGGGTCACTGAGCAGGAAGTAAAAAGAATAAGTAAAAACTAAAATTAAATTCTAAAAATTGACTTCCATAATATGTTTTTTGGGGTATTTGATGGATATTATTTTCTTTTCTCTTCTCTTGATTTAACGTGATGAAAAAGTTACTGGTTCTTCAGAAAACATTGTAGAATGCTTATTTTTCTTTAATTTTATACTTTAAGGTTTATTAATGTGGGTGGTATCAGAAAAGAGACACACAGATAAAACAATGGAATGGAATTACAGACCATGGAATAAATCCACCTACCTATGAAAACTTGATCTTTGACAAAGCTGTAGACTGAAAAAGAAAATATCTGCAAAAATGTGCTGGTCTAACTGGAATTTGGCATGTAGAAGTGGGCAACTTGATTCATATTTCTCACCTTGTACAAAGCTCAAGTCCAAATTAATCAGATACCCTATATCTAGGAGAAGAGAAAGTGCGAAATAGCCTCAACTGTATTGGCACAGGGCAATATTCCTGAACAGAACACCAGTTACTGAAGCTCTAAGACAACACTTAATAAATGGGACCTCTTGAAACTGAAAAGGCTCTGTAAGGGAAAGGACACTGTCAATATGACAAAATTGCAACCTATGGAATAGAAAAAAATCTTTATTAACCTGGCATTTGATAGAGGAAAAATATACAAAATGTATAAATACTGAAGAAGTTAGACTCCAAAATGATAAATAACACAGTTTAAAATGTAATACAGAGTTAAAATAAGAATTCTCAACAAAGTAACCTCGAATCACCAAGAAGCACTTAAAGAAATGTTCAACATCCTTAGTCATCAGGAAAATACAAATCAAAACAAACCTGAGATTCTACCTTCCAACAATAGGAATGTCTAAGTGCAAAAACTCAAGTGAGAATAAATGCTACCAAAGATGTGGAGAAAGAGGAACACTCCTCCATTGTTGTGGGGACTGCAAAGTGGTACAATTATTCTTGAAGTCAATCTAGTGATATCTTTGAAGATTAGAAATAGTTCTACCTGAAGACTCAGCCAACTGGCCCTAGGCGTATAGCCAAAAGATGCTATGCCATACCAGAAGGACATGAGGTCCACTAAGTTCTTAGATTCCTTTTCTGTTAGTCAATAACTGGTGACTATTAAACATAAGGACATCATGAATTTTGCAGGAAAATGTATGGAACTAGAAAATATCCTCCAGAGTGAGATAACTCACCCAAAAAGACATGCACAGTATGTACTGACTGATAAGTGGACATTAGGCCAAAAGTACAGAATTCCCATGATATAACCCACAGACTGAAAAACAATTAAGAAGAAGGAAATTCAAAGTTAAGATGATTCAATTACCTTTACAAGGGGTAAAAAATAATCACATTAGATGGAAGGAGTAAACATGAAGGGTCAGAAGAGAGGGAGGGGCAAAGGGGGCAAGCTTATAAATGTGAGGAGACAGGAGAGAAGGCAGAAAGGTCAAGAAGGAGGTGAAATGTGAAGTTGCTGGGTGAGTATGATAGGGAGTTGGGAGAAGTTGCAGAGAATTACAGAGACCTGGGATGTGAGAAGCCCCTGGGATCTAATGTGGGTAATTAGCCAAAGTGCTGAACAGTGTAGAGATGGAACCTGAAAAGTCTTCCTCCAGTATTTAAAAATGGTCCACAGTGGAGAAGTGGGAACATCAAACCTCCTCCAACATTTTTTGACCTGGAATTGTTCCTATCAAAAGGAAATTCAGGGACAAAAATGTAGCAGATACTGAAGAAAAGGCTGACAAGTGACAGACCCATTTCAGAATTGAGCCCATGGACAGGAGTCTAGCATGGCTGTCTTCTGAGAGGCTCTACCATCAGCTGATTGAGACAGAGATACTGATATCCAAATACTAGACTGAGTTCAGGATCCCCTATGGAAAAGTTAGTGGAAGGACTGAAGGAAATTAAGGTGATGGCAACTGCACTGAAAGACCAAAATTGTCAAGTACCCTGCTTCCTGAGAGCTCACAGAGACTAAGCCACAAACAAAAGAGCATACCTTTGCTGGTCTGAGGACATTGGTACAAATATGTTCCAAGACTGGATGTCAAGCTGGCCCCAGAGAGAGATGACACTCTGAATCCTGTAAAGACTTGATAATCCAGAGAAGGGGCATGCCCCCCCAAGGGGGCACTGTCTCAGAGACAAAGGGGAGGAGAGATGTGGTGAAGAAATCTGGAAGGGACAAACAGGAGGGAAGCAACATATGGGATATAAATAATATGATAATTTTTAAAAAGAAAGAAAAATGAAACAAGATTTGAAAATGTGCAATGTAGTGATAATAATGTGAAAGAAAGCCTAATGTTACAACCACACTATGTGAAATTCGTCATAACTGACAAGATCAGAAGTTCACACCATCAAAAAAAAAGCAAACAAAAAAAACCAAAAAACATAAAGACCCATGGTCAGGATATGGAGAATTGCATCTGTTCTATAAGTAAAAAGACCATTAGTCAAACATACCAATTTAAATCAGGAAGAAATAGAGGAAAAGAGTTAGAATTATCATATGGTTTCAGACATAAAGTATCATGATTCTATTCTGAATGGTGTGAGGTGGAATCTCATGTTGTTTTGATGTGAATTTCCATGATGACTAAGGATATTGAATATTTCCTTAGCTGCTTCTCAGCCATTCAGTATTCCTCAGATGACAATTCTTTGTTTAGCTCTGCACACCATTTTGTATTAGGATTATTTGATACTCAGGAGTCTAACTTCTTGAGTTCTTTTATATACTAGATATTATCCCTCTATCAAATGTAGGATTTGGTCAGGATCTTTCCCCAATCTGGTGCTCCTATTGACAGTGTCCTTTGCCTTACAGAATCTATGCAATTTTATGAGGTCCTAATTGTTAATTCTTGATCTTAGAGTATAAGCCATTTGTGTTCTGTTCAAGAAAATTTCCCCTGTGTCCATGTGTTCGAGGCTCTTCCCCACTTTCTCTTCTATTAGTTTCAGTGTATCTGGTTTTATGTGGAGGTCTTGAGCTTTGTACAAGGAAATAAGAATGGGTCAATTTGCATTCTTGTTCATGCTGAACTCCAGTTGAACCAACACCATTTATTGAAAATATTATCATTTTTATATTACATAGTTTTAGCTCCTTTGTCAAAGGTCAAGTGACCATTGATGTGTGGGTTCATTTCTGGGTCTTTAATTCTATTCCACTGATCTACCTGCCTTTCTCTGTACCAATACCATGCAGTTTTTATCTCAATTGCTTAGTAATATAGCTTCAGGTCAGGGATGGTGATTCCTCTAGAAGTTCTTTTATTGTTGGAATAGTTTTCACTTTCCTAGGTTTTTTTACTATTCCAAATGAATTTGCAAATTGGTCTTTCTACCTCTATGAAGAATTGAGTTGGTATTTTGATGGAGATTGCATTGAATCTATAGATTGCTTTCAACAAGATGGCCATTTCTATTCTATTAATCCTGCCAATCCATGAACATGGAAGTTCTTCCCATCTTCTGAGATATTCTTTGATTTCTATCTTCAGAGACTGAAGATCCTATCAAACTGATCTTTTACTTGGTTGGTTAGAGTCACACTAAGGTATTTTATATTTGTGACTATTGGGAAGGGTGTCATTTCCCTAACTTCTTTTTCATACTGTTTATACTGATTTCTTTGAGTTAATTTTATATCTAGCCACTTTGCCAAAGTTGTTTATCAGATTAAGGGAAATGCAAATCAAAACAACCCTGAGATTCTATCTCCCACCACTCAGAATGCTAAGATCAAAAACTCAGGTAACATCAAATGCTCCTGAGGATGTAGAGAAATGGGAACACTCCTCCACTGTTGGTGGGATTGAAAGCTGATGCAACCACTCTGGAAATCAGTCTGGCAACTACTCAGAAAATTGGACATAGTCCTACCTGAGGACCCAGATATACCACTTTTGGGCATACACCCAAAAGAAGCTCCAACATATAGCAAGAATACATACTTCAATATATTTGTAGCAGCCTTATTTATAATAGCTAGAAATAATGAAGATTTCCTTCAACCAAAAAGTGGATACAGAAAATGTGGTACATTTACACAATGGAGTACTACTCAGCTATTAAAAATAGTGACTACATAAAATTCTTAGGCAAATGGATGGAACTAGAAAATATCATTCTGAGTAAGAAGAATACACGTGTTTGTTGTACACTTACTGATACATAGATATCAGCCCAGAAGTTTGGAGTGCCTACGAAAAATTCACAGATCATATGAAGCTTAAGAGGAGGGAAACCAAAATGTGGATGCTTCAGTCCTTTGTACAAGGGAGAACAAAATACTCATGGGAGGAAATACAGTTACAAAGAATGGAGTAGAGACTGAAAAAAAGCTAATCCAGATATTGTCCCACCTGAGGATCCATCCATTATGCAGTCAACAAACTCCATCACTATTGCTGATACCAAGAATCCTTATATGGATGTCTCCTGAGAGGCTCTGCCAGAGTCCTACTAATACAGATGAGGATGCTTGCAGCTAACCATTGAAGTAAGCATGGGGACCCCAACGGAAGAGTTAGAGAAAAAAGTTGAAGGAACTGAAGGGGTTTACAACCCCATTGGAAGAACAACAATATCAACTCTCCAGACCCCACCAGAGCTCCTAAGTACTAAACCAACAATCAATGAGTACACATAGAGGGACCATGGAGTTCCAGATTCATATGTAGCAGAGGATGTCATTGTCTAGAATGAATAGGAGAAAAAGTCCTTTGTCCTGTGAAGTCTCCTTTCCCCAATGTAGGGGAATGCCAGGGCTTTGAGGTGGGAGTGGTAAGGTGGGAGTGGGAGTATCCTCATAAAAGCAGGGAAAGGGAGGAGGGAGTATGGGAAAGGAGGAAAAGGGGATTGCATGTGAAATGTAAATTTACAAAATATCCAAGAAAAATAAAATTTAAAAAATTAAATTACAAAAAGGAATCATGATATTAAAATATAACAGACCTCAACAGAAAAAAAAATTTAAGTGAGTAAAAACAGTGCAAGTTCATGTAATGATATCTCAAATTATAGTGGTTTCAAAAGATTTATTACACATTTATTTATTTTGAGCCCTGGACAAAGAATAGTTGAATTCAGAAAGTTGGTTTCTTTACTGTGTGATTCCAGAAGATCACAGTCAGAATATAAGATCTGGTAAGACGAACGTAACCCACAAAGCCATTTTTGGAACACCATATTATAGCCTTATAATTGATGACTGGAGTGGTAGATAATAAGTCATATTCAATTGAGTTGAAAAATCATGTGAACTATATCTTAAATAAAATTTTGCTCCTATGATGTCCTTTATTCCTGATTTGATGAAGTGTGTTTTTCTCTGATCTAAACAAAATAACATAGCACTTTGGAGCAAAGATTAGGCTTAGAATGCTTGCGCTGGAAGCTAAGATAGAGAAAATTTCCATAACCACTGTAGTCTTCCCTGTGGTGCTGTGGTAGACAGGGAGGAAGGTGACCCAAACACTGCAGAACACCAGCATGCTGAAAGCCTGAAATTTAGCCTCATTAAATATGTCAGGCAGATTCCTGGACAAAAAAGCCATGATGTAGCTAGCAATAGCCATGACACCCAAGTAGGCTAGAGTGCCATGGAAGGCAAGACCTGAACCCTTGTTGCATAGAATGATGATATATCCATGTTCAGATTGAACATCCATCTCAACAAATGGAGGAGATGTGCCCAGCCATATACTAGTGAAAATTACTTGTACCAGCAGGCAAACGGGAATGATCAAATTTGGGGCCTTTAAAAATAGCAACCATCTTGTCTTTCTTCTTGGAGCAGTAATCTGAAAGGCCATGACAACAGTGATGCTTTTGGCCAACACACAGGATAAAGCTACGGTGAAGAGAAGTCTAAGTAGATTCTCCTGCAGGATACATGTAACTGTGTTTGGAAGTCCAATGAAGAACAAAGGACAGAGGAAACAGTGTGTGAGAGTGATGAGCAGGATGTAACTGAGAGATCTATTATTGGCCTTTACAATTGCAGTATCTCTGTAGTTTACAAAGACCCCAATAATAAGAGCTGTGAGTGCAGAGAATCCCATAGATATGATTGTGAGTCCCATCCCCAAGGGATCATCATAGGACAGAAATGTTACAGTTTTCTTGAGGCACTGTCTCTTTTCTGCATTTGCATAATGAGTTTCTGGACACTTCATGCACTGGTTCATATCTGGGGGTAATAGAATTCGGTCATGAATGCATGGTCAAGTTTTTCCTTTACCCGGATATATTTTATAGTTACAAGTCATTGACTGTTATTACAACTATGCGCACTTGTTAGTTTCGGTGTAAATAAGTGATCTCACTGGATAAGGTTTCTACTCATTTCTAAAGCCCCATTAGCAAAAGCAAATTATGGAGAAAAGGCTATTTTTCACCATACAACTTATAAATATATCACTGAGAAAACCAGGCAGGAACTCAATGTAGGATGTGAAGGCTGTAGTTGAGTCCATGGGGGTGATGTTTTGTATAACCTTCCTGTACTGCGATATTCAACATGCTTTATCATGTAGCTCAGGTTCACCTCTGAGATTATACCACACATAGTGTACTAGGCCCACCCACCTGAATTGCTAACCACAAATATGACCATGAAGCTTGTAAACAGGCCAATTCTTGAAGGTATTTTTAAACTGTAGTTTTGTTTCATTACATAAATTGTATCAAATTGACAATCAAAACATTCAGAACACCACCTTCCAAAAGACTACATATTTTTGTTGTCTTCCACTATTCCATGTTTTTTTCTCTTATTACCAAAGTGATTTGTTTATATTTTTGCAATATGGTTAACACATACTTTTCAGTCGTGAGAATACAAAATTATCCAGCAAAAATTAATTCAGTCTTTACATCAATTCTCATGAAATATTTTTTAATTTCAAAATGGTTGTATGAATCTAATTTTAAGAAATACATTGTTTACTGATTTTTGTCTAAATTCATCATGGTTTCAGATGTACGACACATTCAATTTTTTATAAGTTTCTTCTGTAATTCAGTAATGTGTCTAGTTACAAAATTAACTTAAGGAAGTCAGTAACCCTCCTTTATGCAAATGACAAATGGGTGAAGAAACAAATTAGAGAAAAGGCAACCTTCAAAATAGCCAGAAATAATGTAAATTATCTTGTTCTAATTCTCACAAAACATGGGAAAGATCTGCATGACAAAAGCTTCAAAACCCTGAAGAAGTAAATTGAAGAAGATATCAGAAGATAAAAAGATCTCCCATGCTCATGGATAGGTAGGATTAACATAGTAAAAATGGCCACCTTACCAAAAGTGATCTACAGGTTCAAAGCAACCCCATCAAAATACCAACACATTCTTTTGAGATCTTGAAACAGCAATTTTCACTTACATATGAAACAAACAAACAAAACCAAAACAAAGAAAAAATATGCAGGTTGATGTCATTATGCAGGTGAAGGCAATCAAGATAAATTGAGGCCTGTCATTGGACAAGAAGAAAGGGAGGCAGGAAAATAGAATTTTGAAGGGAGGGAGAAGCACTAGAGAGAGAGTTGGAGCAAGGAGGAGCTGGGAAAACATGATGGCAGATGTTAAAATCTTGCACATAGATACAAATTGGTATGGCTAGTTTTAAGAGATGGGTGTGTATAGGATATTGTGTTGTTTAGATGGGCAAATTATATCTTATAAATTGGATCAGAGGCTACTGTGTGGTCTGTTCTTTCATGTGGTGACTTAATTGAATTCAAGAGAGTGTGTGGTGGCTGGATGCACTGGGACACCAGGGAATTGGGATGTATATGCCAGGTATGGCAACAAATCACTAAGGACACTGAGTGAAAGGCTTGCTGACTGCCTGGGTCAGAGGAAGCCCAGGAGAGAAAATGCCTAGTGGTTGTGTCACCCATTCTTATTTTTTACCGCAACAAGCAAATAAAATCTTGAAAAGTCAAAACAATACCAAACATTAAAAAAAATTGTGGAAGAAACATTTCTGACTGCATGCTGTACTTATGAGGAATAGTGATAAAACTGGTTTCATAATAGAAAACTACTGGTCCATCAAAGGAGTCAAATCAAAGTCAGAGGTGAACCCAAACACCTCTAACACTTGATATCTGATTTTAAGAAAAAGAGCCAAAACCAAATAGTGGTTAAAAGAAACCATCTTCAAGAAATGGTCCTGGTCTAACAGAATGCCTGCATGTAGAAGAATGCCCATAGACCCATATTTATCACTGTAAACAAAACTCAAGTCCAAGTCAATCAGGGACCTCAAAATAAAATTGGATATACTAAATCTCAGAGGAAAGAAAATAGTAAATAGTCTTGAATGCACTGGTACAGGAGAATATTTCTTGAACAGAACACCAATGACTCACATTCTACAATCAACAATTGAAAAAAGGAAGAGGTTGGAGATTTAGCTCAGTGATAGAGCGCTTGCCTAGGAAGCACAAGGCCCTGGGTTCGGTCCCCAGCTCCAGCTCAGAAAAAAAGAACCAAAGGGGGGGAAAAAAAAAAAGAATCGGGGCAGCTTGATGAAGGCAAAACAATTGAAAAAAGGAGACTTCATGAATTAAAAGCTTCAGTAAAGCAAAAGACATTGGCAATAGGACATAATGGCAGCCTAAATGTTGGGAAAGGATCCTCAGCAACCTTCCTTCTTACAGAGGGCTAATATCGAAAATTTGTAAAGAATTCAAAAAGTTAGAATGCAAAAAAGTTAATAAAATTAAAAATGGGGTACAGAACTAAATAGAGAATTCTCAACAGAGGAATCTCAAGTGGCTGAGAAGCACTTAAAGGTTCAAAATCCTTAGTCATCAAAGAAATGCAAATCAAAACAACTATGAGGTTCATGTTACACCCATCAGAATGGCTAAGATCAAAGACTCAAGGGATAGTACAAGGGATATACTGGGGAAAAGAGAAGTACCCAAAATGAATAGGGGTGATCTTAGCTGTAACTAACAGAATTAGAGATTTGAAACCTGAAAACAAAACCTCCTGTAGCCAGGCAGGAATGCAGTGGAACAATAGAGACAGCAATCTAAAAACAAAACCTTAAATCCAAATTGCATTCTGTCTACAAGAAATGCAGGGACAGGAATGGAGAAGAGACTGAGTGAATGTCCCATCAACAACTGGCCCAACTTGAGACCCCTCTTATGGGCAAGCACCAATCCCTGACACTATTAATGATACACTGTTATGCTTGTAGACAGGATTCTAAATTGACTCTGAGAGACTCTACCCAGCAGCTGATTCAGACAGTTGCAGATACCCACATTGAAACAGTAGAATCAATCTGGGAACACTTATGGAAGAATAGCAGGAAGGATTGTGGGACAAAATGTACAGAAATTCCACAGAAAAACAAACAAAAACAACTGACCTGGACCTTTGGGCCTTACAGAGGCAGATCCACCAGTGAAAGAGAACTCAGGAACTAGACAAAGGCCTTACCATACATATTTAGCAAATGTGCAGCCTGTCCTACATGTGGGTCCATTGGAAGTGCAGCATGGTCTTTATGTGGGTGTGTGAGGTCTCCAAAAAGCTATTGTGTGACATATGTTCTTCTAGTTGGGCTCCCTCATCTGGCTTCACTCAGAAATGATGTGACTAGACCCACAGAGACTTCATGTATCAGGGTGGGGTGATGCCCAGAGGAGCACCAACTACTCAGAGAAGGACACCAGGAATGGTAATAAGGATTGTGGGAGGTGGTGAACAGAAAAGGGGCATTAAGCAAGATGTAAAGTAAATAAATAGAATAAATAAATATAAAAGTTAATATATATTTTCAAGAGTATGAAGACAAAACTCAGAACATAGCCAATTAAATTCTATGCTGGAGTGAAACATTGATGTGTGTTGTGAGAAATTAATTTCTTGAGACAAGAATACCTACAATGATCAAAATGTACATCATTCATATGTATTGTTTTATAAGAAAATGCACTGGAGCGATTTAAATTGCTAAACTGAAGTAAAGGAATGACTATTTGGTCCTCTTGTCTAATTTTTTCTAATAGATTAATTTGTCAGCACAGTGTGAAAGGAGGGAAAATCTTCTGAGAGTCTTGTCATTTACCTGTCTCATTGGAAATCTCATTCTCTTGGCAAGGAATGCAGTCAAAGCAACAGGTAAGCTTGCCCTCCTGGATGACTTTCCTAAATCCAGGAGTGCAGCTCTCACTGCAGACAGACTGAGGGATCTGAAATATGTTTAATAGGCGGTATAAAATGCAT
The DNA here is from genome assembly GCF_011064425.1 of Rattus rattus. NCBI lineage: Eukaryota > Metazoa > Chordata > Mammalia > Rodentia > Muridae > Rattus > Rattus rattus. The sequence goes on along the minus strand of NC_046154.1, from coordinate 157,938,225 downwards.
GTATATTAATCAGTGTGCAAGTAAAGAATGTTTTTATAATACAGATCATTTATTAATAAATTGGATATTTAAAACTATAGGTATTAGCTGTTTTCCTCCATATTTTCATGTAGCATGATATACATGTACATTCTGTTTTAAGTCAGGTCTTAAGACTATAAAATTCTCTAAGGTCTGTAAAGATTTTTAAAGGTCTAGCCAAGAAGGGGTATATTAGATTGCTGTAAAAAAGTCTAAGGAGGGCATGTTGGAACTCCAGACTGATTGTGTCCCTGAAATTCCTGGCTACACAAATGAGGAGATTTATCTTCCATGTGTCTGTCTGTCAGCATTGCATGAGTTAATGCCACCATAAAAACAAATGACACGGCATTTCTGAGAAGTGTTTACTACATTCCATTAGCTAAGTTTTGAAAACCTGCTCAAAATGAGTGCTATCATTTTTGGCATATAAATGGAAATGGAAATCAAGTCCTGTCAGCAGCAGCCATTACGCTCATATTCATGATTTTTGAGGAAATCTTCCTGAATTCCTAAAACCAATGCTATCATGAATCACTATAATCTTGGATTTCATCCTCAATCTTTGATGGAAAACACAAAATCTTTTCATCACATTAATTTTACTGCCTACATTCTTATAATGACAGGTAAGAAAAAAAGGAGCTTGCTCTCACTTTGCTGATTTGTTTGTCAAACACCTAAGTAAAGCCCAACTATGTACATCAGTTGTGTTAGAGTTTTTATTGTTGTAATAAAACAACACACCAACAGCAATGTGTGAATAGCAATTCTCATTTCAACTTCCACTTCCATCTCACTATTTATCATTGATAAAATTAAGGACATGAGTTCAAGTCAGAAAGCTGAGAAAATACTTGAAATGGAGACCATATAAGACTTCTGTATAGTTGCTTGCTAATTAACCATGGCATTTGCAGCTTCCTTTCTTGGAAAACTAAAGAACAAATGTCACTTCTCTCATTTTAATGTATGTAAACAAAATGAAAGTGCTCCTATGTAAATGCTGTATCTGTACCACTCCTGACAGGTTTAGCTTAGGACAGTTCTTGTAAATATTTCCCTACTGACATTCCTCTTCCAGGGTAACTCTAATTTATGTCATGTTAACAGCTGTTTGGTTACAATGATGCCATAAATTATAAATTCATATCCTGCTTTAATTGACAAAATAATTATGATATTGAAAATATTTGAAATCACATCCACCAGAATGAGTGAGCAATCAGTCAATTCTTTATATTTTTAGTTAAGTGTGATGGGGTCTAAAGAAACAACAAAGAGTCACTAAATCCAGAATCACACATTATTTACATGCATTAAAATCTTTTAAATAAGGAACACACCCACCTCTGTAAATTCTATGGGCCATTGAATCATATATTCTGATAATGACAGTCGTTGACCCTGGGGAGAACTTGGAGAATATTTACCCACATTCACAAAGACTGAAAGACCTGTTGGCAAATTCCATAAGTTGGTAATATCATACTCTGGATCTGTCTTCCTTTTCCAGTCCAGGACTACATGGTCACCAGCAGAATTTATCACTTGAATGTTCTTCAGAAAAGGGTGAAGCTAAAAGATATGTGAAATACTATGAAAAAGTTACATTCTTAGGAATGTAGAACTACACACACAAGTTATTTCCTGGCTGTAATGCACAATATAAAACTGTTTAAAATCACTTTTCTATAATGTTGAACAAAGGACACCTTAGTTTAAAATAAGTATAATTTGGTTTCTAAAATGTCAGTTTTAAAGAACAATCTAATCTAAGCAATACTAATGATCAAGGAATATAGCGTGAACAAATCTCAATTTCTTTAAATATAGCTGTCTCCTATGTTCTGAATTTTTTTGACAGCATTCATGTAGAATGTGAGTTTATTTGGTTTGGTGTGAAATCAGAAATGGATTAGAGAACAGAACATGTCTAGTGTTGTACAGGAATATTTAACATGTTTTGTGAGAATGAGCATAAAAAGCTGAATTTTCCTAAAGAGATATTACAAAGAGCCTATCCCAGTTGCTTTTACCAAAGAAAGAATTGTTTTCTTAAATGAAAACTTCCACATAGACATGGGAGTACTTTCATATCTAAGTACCCAAGTATATGTTACCTTTAATAGATTACTGAAAGAAAAATTAGAAATCTACTCTAACTAGTTTAGGACTTTTAAAAACATCAGTTATGGTGCCAATATTACAATACAACGAAAGGTACATTACCTGCCAGGGGAAATAGGTATTCCTATTTTTGTTTGCCTGTGGTTGAATTTGGCACTGATTGAGAATCATCTCATGGAGACTGTTGGCAATGGTATACACAGCATTGTATACATTGTAACTCTCTTCAGATATGACCATGTCAAATATTTTCCCTGGCAACAATTCCAAAGAGGCATTGGGCATACAGTTTTCCAGGATTTTACAATCAGAAAGTGGGCAGTTGAAACTCAAACTCCACACAAAATGAAGAAAACTGTCATCTGGGTACTTGATGGGTGTAGCTTCCTGCATAAATTTTGTGAAACCAAGAATCTCCCCATAATGAGGTGAAAAAGTGAGAATCCCGTGGGATAAACTTAACATATTATATTCTGAATATTTTGGGCCTAGCAATTTTGAAGTTGTGACCCAAACTTTTCCCAGTGTGAACTTTCTGTAGGTATTTTCTGTTTCAAAAAATATAAAAGTAATGTCTGTATAAATTATGACCACTTTTGCTGATGACTCCAGAATATTCACCCAAAAATTACGTGACAAACTATATATTTCTTCCCCTAGCAAAGATACTGTCCTCACAAAAGCCATACAGATTTTATTCTTGTCCAGCTCCTTTGTCAAGTCTGATATAAACTGAACACCACTGTGGTCATCTGTGGTGAGCAGTCCCACCCAGGTCCAGTTGAAATAAAGCATCAAAGAGACAATAGCACAAAATAGAGATGCTCCATTGGGGGCCACATGATACAGAGAAGGAAATTGACTTCTGTCAGTCAGAACATGATTAAAAGGTCCAAAAGTAAGCTGAAAGAAATACAGTACAAGAATTGTAATTTTTTTTAAAAAGAAAGAAAACAGCTTATGTCATAAACAAAAGTTTAAAGTGATAGATATGAAACTGTTCAACACTTCCTAATGACAAACTTAAGTTTCTGAGTATTTTTAGAAAATTAAGGAAGAGACTCAGGATTTTAAATTTTTGGCTGTACAATTCATTCTATTTACCATAATTCAAAATAAAAAAGATGGGAGTGTATTTCTCTGACTCTGTGGTTGTTCTTTTACACTAAGCAATCAAAATCTCTCCTTTTTATTTTGTACATAACTACAATCTGAAAAAAAGACTCCTGGCAGCCCATCACCCACATAACTTTCACTCACCTGTGGAAATTTGTAAATATTCAGCAGTCTTGCAATATTTTCAGATGTTTGCCATGATACTCCTGTAAGTGCTGCAGCTAATTTGCTCTGTTGTCTACAGCTGTAATTAGGAATGAAGGTGTTCAAGCCAGTGAGCCAGTAGAATATATTCCTCAGAATATTCCTTTCATAATGTGGCAGAGTATAAATCTCAAGTCCAACAGAGGTGTTTGGTAAAATGTCGGAGTTCCAGTTGATCTCATTGATGGCAAATAACATGGCCAAAACAAGCTGGTAGTTCTGTACTTTGACCCTGCATACAAGTGTTATAGCATTTCTAAGGGGAACTCAGACCAAGTTTATCTAAAATTTGTACAGTTTGAAAGTTTATGTTTTGACAGGATGCATACTTTTATAACTACCAATTAAATGTTTCCATTCAAATGGTGTGCTATGACATCTGAGGTTGATGAGATACTAAAGTGGCATATTTATTAACTACAGGCCCAACAGAGCTTGCTTTCTATGATCCTGAGATCTGGGACTATAACTTAATTCTACCCTCAAATGATGTGGGAATCCTTCACTAAACATTCTACTTTTCTGAGCTTTCAGCCTTAAAAAATGAGAAAAAAAATTGTTTCTTCATTAAAACATCAGGTTCCTGAGACAGTTTATTATGAAAGACCCCACTTATTAATTTTTATCTATCTGTTGCAACAGTTGGCTTTTCGAAAAATATATATACATATATATGCAAATATATGTATTTATATATTTGCATTTGTATTCTTTGGATCAGGGTATCTATCTCTGGAATATTTATATATACATATCTTGGTGTTGGGAACACATGTCAATGCTTGTACATGAAATGCAGATGATAATGTCTCTCTGACTGACTTTGTTTTCAGTCTTCTTCAGGTTTTGTGACGTATCCTTATATATGCCAAGGGAGTTGCTCTGAATTTTTATGTCTCATCATCCCATCTCCTTGCAAGAATACTTCAATGTAATAGGGTACTGCAATTCCCAGTGTGATGCCAGCTCTATAAATCTGAACTCATGTTCCTCTCCTATAACATAACTACTTTATATAATATGTCATCCCCTCACTTTTACAACAATGACATCTAGTGAAGAATATAAATTACACTTGAGATTGTAAATCTATATACATATGTGGTGTCAAACAATAATACTTTCAACATTTATTGTTCAAAAAGCTATGTGTCACTACCATTCCTAATTTTTCAAATTGGTCTTTAGTTCAATATCCAAAATTATAATTCCTATGAACATACTTTAATAGATTCATTTAATTCCATATTATTTTTATCATTTCTAAACATAGTTTGGCAAATAGGTTGATTCGCTGAAGGTTATCTGAAAAGCAAAAAAGGCCACAGAATTTCACAGTCCAGTATGATCAAACTGGATCCTTTTCTTTATTCCTCTACAATTTTCAAAGTAGGCTTAGCTTTAAACCTGAACCATGCATAAATGATTACTAAATATGCTTGCATATATTCAAAGATAATTGTACCTCTTTTGGCTCACAAAAGAAAGTTTGTATTGCAACAAATAACTAAAGAATGACATAAGTGGGCAAAGAAGAAGGAGCCAAGTAGGGGCATTCTCAGAAAACTGAAAATCTACTGCATATACTGCTATTAACTTTGGGGAATATTGTTAACATTGGGCTAAAAACAGAGTCAAATGACTAAAAGAGCATGCCCTATAGGTAAGAGAGAAGATACATACAATACCCCAACGATATAGATGCAAATAAAACAACTCATCTAGAACAATACCTGTAGACCTTGTTGACAGGGTGAGAACTCTCAGAGACTCACCCATAGACTTTGGACAATAGGCAACTAATAACTTCTGAAAGCAGGAGAAATAGTCATTTGTGGGAAATGAGCATCAAATTACTTATCCAATTCCAATTACTCAGTCCCAAAACCAAATTTAGACATGCAACATTAAATGGGCTTGACAGGCTGTAGGTATATAAGTGTATTGTGCATAAAATATAACTAATAACAACAAAACAGGAGGCCATTAATTTGAGAGAGATAATTTGGGAGGTATGAGATTCTGTGGAGAATGACAAATGAGATTTTGTAACAGGAAGGTTGGTGACAATTATGTAGTTATGTGATAAGAATAATGAAGTATGGGATTCCCAACCCCGCAGATCCCCACCCATAGCTCACTGCTCCCAAACACCATGGGAGAGAGAGCTCACTGCCCGGGCAGGTGGGCGCTCCTGAGACTGCAGAGCGGGAGAGACCAAGAATGCTGCCCACCGCTGCCCACATTCCTGGACCAGTAGGAAACTATATACGGCCTCTGGGAAGCAGAAGATAGGGGCACTGGAGCTGCAGGTACCCTACACTCCAGACACCACCTGGACCTGAAGGGAATGGATCAACAGTTCTCTGCACCCAAATCCCATGGGAGGGAGAGCTAAATCTTCAGAGTGGCAGACATGCTTGGGAAGCCAGAAGAGACTACACTCTGCCCACATTTCTGACTCCAGAGGAAAACACCAAACTCCATATGGGACCCCGGTGCACGAGGGATCCTGGAAACGGCAGCGCAGGACCTCCTGGTTGCTGCCCTCACAGAGAGCTCAAAAGCAAAACCCCACGAACAAACTTGAGCCACAGGACCACAGGTAAGACCAACTTTTCTGTTCCATGCAACCTGCCTAGTGAACTCAGGACACAGGACATGCAGGAACAGATGAAGACCAATGAAAGGAAAACACGGGTTGGGGATTTAGCTCAGTGGTAGAGCGCTTGCCTAGGAAGCGCAAGGCCCTGGGTTCGATCCCCAGCTCCAAAAAAAAAAAAAAAAAAAAAAAAAAAAAAGAAAGGAAAACACGCCAAAAAGCAGAACATTCTGTTCACATAACTGGCTGAAAGAAAACAGGAAAACAGGCTTACAGCACTCCTGACACACAGGCCTATAGGACAGCCTAGCCATAGTCAGAAATAGCAGAACAAATTAACACCAGAGATAATCTGATGGTGAGAGGCAAGTTCAGGAACCCAAGCAACAGAAACCAAGACTACATAGCATCATCGGAGCCAAATTCTCCCACCAAAGCAAACACTGAATATCCAAACACACCAGAAAAGCAAGATCTAGAATTAAAATCACATTTGATCATGAAAATGGAGGACTTCAAGAAAGACATGAAGAACTCCCTTAGAGAAATGCAGGAAAACATAAATAAACAAGTAGAAGCCTATAGAGAGGAATCACAAAAATCCCTGAAAGAATTCCAGGAAAACACAATCAAGCAGTTGAAGGAATTAAAAATGGAAATAGAAGCAATGAAGAAAGAACACAGGAAAACAAACCTGGATATAGAAAACAAAAGGAAGAGACAAGGAGCTATAGATACAAGCATCACCAAAAGAATACAAGAGATAAAAGAGAGAATCTCAGGAGAAGAAGATTCCATAGAAATCATCGACACAACTGTCAAAGATAATGTAAAACGGAAAAGGCTACTGGTCCAAAACATACAGGAAATCCAGGACTCAATGAGAAGATCAAACCTAAGGATAATAGGTACAGAAGAGAGTGAAGACTCCCAGCTCAAAGGTCCAGTAAATATCTTCAACAAAATCATAGAAGAAAACTTCCCTAACCTAAAGAAAGAGATGCCCATAAGCATACAAGAAGCCTACAGAACTCCAAATAGATTAGACTCAAAGAGAAACTCCTCCCATCACATAATAGTCAAAATACCAAATGCACAAAAAAAAATAGTATTAAAAGCAGTAAGGTAGCATTTTCAGCAAATGGTGCTGGTTCAACTGGAGGTCAACATGTAGAAGAATACAGATCAATCCATGCTTATCACTCTGTACAAAGCTTAAGTCCAAGTGGATCAAGGACCTCCACATCAAACCAGACACACTCAAACTAATAGAAGAAAAAGTGGGAAGCATCTCAAACACATGGGAACTGGAGAAAATATCCTGAACAAAACAACAAAGGCTTATGCTCTAAGATCAAGAATCTACAAGTGAGACCTCATAAAACTGCAAAGCTTCTGTAAGGCAAAGGACACTGTGGTTAAGACAAAATGGCAACCAAGAGATTGAAAAAAGATCTTTACCAATCCTACAACAGATAGAGGCCTTATATCCAAAATATACAAAGAACTCAAGAAATTAGACTGCAGGGAGACAAATAACCCCATTAAAAATGGGGTTCAGAGCAAAACAAAGAATTCAAAGCTGAGGAATGCTGAATGGCTGAGAAACACCTAAAGAAATGTTCAGCATCTTTACTCATAAGGGAAATTCAAATCAAAACAACCCTGAGATTTCACCTCACACCAGTGAGAATGGCTAAGATCAAAAACTCAGGGGACAGCAGATGCTGGCGAGGATGTGGAGAAAGAGGAACACTCCTCCATTGTTGGTGGGATTGCAGACTGGTACAACCATTCTGGAAATCAGTCTGGAGGTTCCTCAGAAAATTGGACACTGAACTACCTGAGGACCCAGCTATACCTCTCTTGGGCATATACCCAAAAGATGCCCCAACAGATAAAAAAGACATGTGCTCCACTATGTTCATAGCAGCCTTATTTATAGTAGCCAGAAGCTGGAAAGAACCCAGATGCTCTTCAACAAAGGAATGGATACAGAAAATGTGGTACATCTACACAGTGGAATATCACTCAGCTATCAAAAACAATGACTTTAAGAAATTCATAGGCAAATGGATGGAACTGGAAAATATCCTGAGTGAGGTAACCCAATCACAGAAAAACACGCATGGTATGCACTCATTGATAAGTGGCTATTAGCCCAAATGCTTGAATTGCCCTAGATGCACAGAACATATGAAACTCAAGAAGGATGATCAAAATGCGAATGCTTCTCTCCTTCTTTAAAAAGGGAACAAGAGGGTTGGGGATTTAGCTCAGTGGTAGAGCACTTGCCTAGGAAGCACAAGACCTTGGGTTTGGTCCCCAGCTCTGAAAAAAAGAACCAAAAAAAGGGGGGGACAAGAATACCATTGGCAGGGAATAGGGAGGCAAAGATTAAAACAGAGGTGGAAGGAACACACATTCAGAGCCTACCCCACATGTGGCCCATACATATACAGCCACCCAATTAGACAAGATGGATGAAGCAAAGAAGTGCAAGCCGACAGGAACCGGATGTAGATCTCTCCTGAGAGACACAACCAGAATACAGCAAATACATAGGCGAATGCCAGCAGCTAACCACTGAACTGAGAACGGGACCCCCATTGAAGGAATCAAAGAAGGACTGGAAGAGCTTGAAGGGGCTCAAGACATATGAACAACAATGCCAACCAACCAGAGCTTCCACGGCACTGAGCCACTACCCAAAGACTATACATGGACTGACCCTGGGCTCCAACCTCATAGGTAGCAATGAATAGCCTAGTAAGAGCACCAGTGGAAGGGGAAGCCCTTGGTCCTGCTAAGACTGAACCTCAGTGAACGTGATTGTTGGGAGGAGGGCGGTAATGGGTGGGGATGGGGATGAGAACACCCATAGAAAAGGGGAGGTAAAGGGGCTAGGGGGATGTTGGCCCGGAAACCGGGAAGGGGAATAACAATCGAAATGTACATAAGAGATACTCAAGTTAATAAAGATAAAAAAAGAATAATAAAGTATTACAAAGAAAAATACAAATTATTACAAAATTGTAGATTGTGTAAGATACTAATTAAGAGCCATTTTATATTTTAAATAACAAAATTACACTTCTGCTGATCGTGTAAATGAAGGACAAAGTGAGTACAAAAAATTCATGGCATGTCATTGGACCATATGTAGACAGCACATACTTTCTGATGCATAACTATTTTTCAAAGACAACTAGCTTGTATAAAAGAAAAATTCCTCATTTTCATATTACAAACTCATACATAGTATTACAGTTATGGTGGATTTGTATAAACATTTTAAACATCTGTTTTAGGTTTCCTATCAATGAACTTTCCTATTCTGGAACTCCCTTCCTTCTTCTCACCATTTCTAACATTATATCCATGCTCAGTAATAATAATGCCAGTGGGAGCCTGAGTCCCAAGTGCTCTGAAACACCCAAGATCACAGGACCAAGGATCACAGAGGAAGCTCAACTCCCAGGAGATCAGACACAAGCAGGAGAACTGGAGCTTGGAAAAACTGAAGATCATAGTTGAGAGTGCAAAAAGCTTTCCCAACACCCAGCATAGCTGGTATCTCCACAGGAACCAAGGAAACAGAAAACCCCATCCAACAATTGGAACAGGTTCCTTACAGTCTGAAATGGTTACTTCCAGCATGCACCAGTGCCTGGAGCAAACAAACACAGGGCTTTAGCTCTCCAACCACTCCAGCAGCACCCTAAGAAAGCTTGGCTGCAAGGAGCGCTTACACAACCAGAAGGTCAGAAATCACAGGATCACATAGACAGCTGGACTCTGAGGAGTTCTGACATAACCAGGATCAAAGGAGTGACAGACTCCCTACAAAGACAGCAAGGGCAGGGAGCACTAGAGATAACCATATGGAGAGAGGCAACTCAAGAAAGCAACAGAAACCACAGCTACTTGCTATCCACAGAATCCAGTTCTCAAACTAAACCAAGTCCTGGAAACCCCATCACACCAGAAAAGCAAGATTCAGATTTAAAATCACATCTCATGATGATGATAGAGAACTTAGTAAGGACATAAATAACTCCCTTAAAGAATTACAGGAAAACACAACCAAAGAAGTGAAGGAACTGATCAAAACCATCCAGGATATAAAAATGGAAATAAAAACAATTAAGAAATCACAAAAAAAGAGATAACCCTGGGGATACAAAACCTAAGAAGTCATATATGCAAGCATCACCAACAGAATACAAGAGATAGAAGAGAGAATCTCAGGAGCAGAAGATACCATAGAAAACATTGACACAACAGTCAAAGAAAATACAAACTAACCCAAAACAGCCAGGAAATCCAGGACACAGTGAGAATACAAAAACTAATGATAATAGGTATAGAAAACAGCAAAGATTCCCAACTTAAAGGGCCACTATATATCTTCAACAAAATTGTAAAAAACTTCCCTACCCTAAAGAAAGATATGCCTATAATCATACAAGAAACCTATAGAACTCCAAATGGACTAGGGCAGAAAAGAAACTCGTTTTGTCATATAATAATCAAGACATCAAATGCACAAAACAAAGAATATTAAAAGCAGTAAGGGAAAAAGAGCAAGTAACATATCAAGGAAGACCTATCGGAATTAGACCAGACTTCTGAACAGAGACTATGAAAGCCAGAGGATCCTAGACAGATATCATTCAGAACCTTAGAGAACAAAAATGCCAGCCCAGGCTACTATGCTCAGCAAAACTCTGAATTAATGTAGAGAAAGAAAGCAAGATATTCGATGACAAAACCAAATTTGCACAATATCTTTCCACAAATCAGTCCTACGAAGGATATTAGATGGAAAATTCCAACATAAGGTGGAAAACTACACCCTACAAAAAGCAAGAAAATGGTCTTCTTTCAACTAACCCAAAAGAAGATAGCTGCACAAACATAATTCCATCTCGAACAACAAAAATAATAGGAAAGAACAATCACTTTTTTAAAATATCAATGGACTCAATCAACATTAAATGGCATAGACTAAACTGATTGCACATGTAAACAGGACCCAATATTTTGTTGCATACAGTAAATCTCCTCAATGACAAACACAGAAACTATCTCAGAAGAAAAGGCTGGAAAAAGTTTTTCCAAGGAAATGGTCTCAAGAAACAGGCTGAAGCAGACATTCTAATACCAAAAGAAATCAACATTCAACAAAAGGTTATCAAAAGAGATAAGGAAAGACACTGCATACACATCAGAGCAAATATCTACCAAGATGAAATATCAGTTCTGGACATCTATGCTCCAAATGAAAGGGAACCCACATTCATAAAAGAAACTTTACAAAGCAGACATTGCACCTCACACAATAACAGTGGGAGGCTTCTACACCCCATTCTCAGCAATGGTCAGATTATAGAAAACAAAACTAAATAGAGACATAGAGAAACTAACAGAAATTATGAACCAAATGTATTTAACAGATACTTATAGAACATTTCATCCTAAAACAAAAGAATATACATTCTCAGCACCTCATGGTACCTTCTCCAAAAGTGACCATGTAACCAGTCATAAAACAGGCCTCAACAGATACAAGAAGATTGATATAATTCCATGCATCTTATCAGATCACCATGCAATAAGGTTGTTCTTTAATAATAACCAAAACAACAAAGTCTACATACACATGGAAGTTGCACAATGCTCTACTCGATGATAACGTGGTCAAGAAAGAAATAAATTACAGACTTTTTAGAATTTAATGTACATGAAAGAATGATATACCAAAACTTTTGGGACACAATGAAAGCAGTACTAAGAGGAAAACTCATAGCTCTGCGTCCCTCAAACAAAAAAAGAAAAAACACTGGAGAGAGCATAAACTATTTGACAGCACACCTGAAAGCTCTAGAACAAAAACAAGCAAATATACCCAAGAGGAATAAACTGCAGGTAATAATCAAACTCAGGCCTGATATCAACCAAGTTAAAAAAGAAAAAAGGAATCAACAAAACCAGGAGCTGGTTCTTTGAGAAAATTAATAAAATAGATCAATCTTGAGACAGTATCTAAATCAAAAAATAAGAAATCAAAAGGAATGCATAACAACAGAAACTGGAAATTCAACAAATTTTCAGATCCTACTACAAAAGACTATACTCAACAAAACTGGAAAGTCTGGTTGAAATGGACATTATTTTAGACAGATACCAGGTACCAAAGTTAAGTCTGCATCAGATAACACATCTAAATAGTCCCATAACCCCTAAAGAAATAGAAGCATTGATTAAAATCTGCCAACAAAAAAAAAAGCCCAGGGCCAGATGCATTTAGCACAGAATTCTGTAAGACCATCAAAGAATAACTAATACCAGTACTCTTCAAACTATTTCACAAAGTAGAAACAGAAGGAACACTACCCAGTTCTTTCTATGAAGCCACAATTACATTTATGCCTAAACCACACAATGTCCCAATATCTTAGAAAACTTCAGACCAATTTCCCTTATGAGTATTGATGCAAAATACTCAGTAAAATTCTCCCAAACCAAATCCAAGAACACATCAAAATGATCATACATCGTGATGAAGCAGGCTTGATCCCAGGGATGCAGAGATGGTTCAATAATGGAACTCCCTCAATTTAATCCACTATATAAACAATCTCAAAGGGAAAAAAGCATGATTAGATGCTGAGAAAGCATTTGACAAAATTCAACAACCTTCATGGTAGAAGTCTTGGAAAATCAAGAATTCAAGGCCCATAACTAACCATAGTAAAAGCAATATATATATCAAACCAGTACCCAAAATCAAACTGAATATAAAAAGACTTGAAGCAACCACACTAAAATCAGGGACTAAATAGTAGACAAATGGGACTTCATGAGAGCGCAAAGTTTTGGTAAGGCAAAGGACACTGTCAATTGGAAAAAACTGCAAACATCAGATGGGGAAATGATCTTTACTAATCCCACATCCAAACAGGGCTAATATCCAGTATATACAAAGAACTCAAGAAGTTTGACCCTACAGAATGAAATAACTCTATTAAAAATGGGCTATAGAGCTGAACAAATGACTTTCAACTGAAGAATATTCTATGGCTGAGAAGTACCTAAAGAAATGTTCAAGATCCTTAGTCACCAGGGAAACGCAAATCAAAACAACCCTGAGATTCCACCTCACACCAGTCAGAATGGCTAAGATCAAAAATTCAGGTGACAGCAGATGCTAGCAAGGATGTGGAAAAAGAGGAACACTTCTCCATTGTTGATGGTCTTGCAAGTTGGTACAACCACTCTGGAAATCAGTGTGGAGGTTCCTCAGAATATCAGACATACCTTAAAACCCAGTTATTCCACTCCTGGGCATATATCCAAAATAAGAACACATGTTCCACCATACTCATGGCAGCCTTATTCATAATAGCCAGATGCTAGAAAGAACCCAGATGTCCTTCAACAGAGGAATGGATGCATAAAATGTGGTACATTTACACAATGGAGTACTACTCAGTTATTAAAAACAATGACTTCATGAAATTCATAGGCAAATGGATGGAACTAGAAAATAACATCCTAAGTGAGGTAAATCAATCACAAAGGAACACATATGATATGCACTCACTGATAAATGGATATTAACCCAAAAGCTCAAAATACCCAAGGTGCAATTTACAGACCACATGAAGCTCAAGAAGAAGGAAGACCAAAATGTGGCTGTTTCAGTCCTTCTTAGAAGGTGTAAGAAAATACTCACAGGAGGAAATAGAGAGACAAATGTGGAGCAGAGACTGAAGGAAAGGCTATGCAGAGACTGCCCCACCTGGGAATCCATACGATATACAGCCCCAAAACCCAGATACTTTTGGACATGCCAAGAAATTCATACTGACAGGAGCCTAATAAAGCTGTCATCTGAGAGGCTCTACAAAAGACTGACAAACACAGAGGCAGATGCCTGCAACCAAACATTGGACTGAGAATGGGGTCCCTAGCGCAGGAGTTAGAGAAAGGACTGAAGTAGCTGAAGAGGTTTTCAATCCCATAAAAGAACAACAATATCAATCAACCAGACACCCCAGAGCTCCCAGGGACTATACCACCAACAAAAGGGTACACATGGAGCGACCGATGGCTCCAGCCACATGTGTAGCAGAAGATGGCCTTGTCGGGCATCAGTGGGAGGTGAGGCCCTTGGTCCTGTGAAGGCCCGTCAGTACTGGGGAATGCCAAGGTCAGGTGGAGGTAGGGAGTTTGTGAGTGGGTGACAGAACATCCTCATAGAAGCAGAGGAAGGGGAATGGGATAGGGGTTGCTGAAGGGGAAATAGGAAAAGGGGTTAACATTGGAAATTTAAATAAAATAATTTATTTTAAAATTAATAGAAAAAGAAATTATTTTGTTTATTTGCAAGGAATATGCTTCACTATGCTGCCATAGTTGTATTAGACTGCTATTTGACTGTTGACTGTTATTTTTATGTAAATTATCTTAAACCATAGATATTACATTTTAATAATTAAGATTTTTATGTGGTTTGAAATTTAACCAAATGATATGTTAGCTTATAACATAACCAGTGAAATTTTTGCTGAGAAATATCAGAGCTGTATAAATGCTACTACAGAAAATTATTCCAACTTCACTTCATGTGTAGCACATTTGGCTAGAGGTTTCAAAACTTGTCTTACTGATGTTTATGCTTCCAATATATTTTTAATATGAAAATGCTTATCTTTCAATAAAATATTACAAAGTGAATTAACATAAAAATAAGAAAATAAAGGTCAATCACAAACAGGTAATTTTCAAACATCAGTGTTATAGTAGATAATGCCAGCCACACCTAAGCACATGACTTCTGTGTTCATGGTAAGTATGATGTTTGTACTTGTGCTCATAGAACCAGAGTGTGTGAAAATGGACAAAGATGGTCAGGTATATCCTATTTCAAACTGACTATACACTCTCTGCCTATATTATACAAATTTAATAAGAAACATGATTGAAGATTAGTAGATATTAGTTAATGCATATCTATGCATATACATATCTTATACAAATCTAGATATTTTTAAAATGTGTTATATAAGGCAAACATTTATTATACATGGAAAATAGCAAAAATCATCTCAAAATAATAATTCCCTAATTCATGACCTATTAAATCACCTAAGAAGTCATTCTTTTCTTTTTTGTATTTGGTGAGTTTGGTCCTTAAGTCTATTTTACTGTAAGTGCAATCATTTGCTAATGCTAGTGATATTGCTACTGATATACTGTCTGTATAGACAGCATAGTAAACAGTGTAACCTAAGGAGGCGATACTGCACTGCAGAGGAAAATCAGAAACAAGTGCAGCATTATTACTTGAAAACTTAAAAAAAAAAAAAAAACTAGGACATGTAGAGGTTCACATGAAATATTTCACCTAGTTGTGAAATTTGAATTAATCTGATCATGTTTTCTATTTAAATTTCTCACAAAATATGAAAAGATGTCCACATTACCTAATCACATTTCACTTCTGAGTCTTTTTCCCTATCCACTGACTTTACCAGATAATTATCACCATACTAAGGTGTTAGCAAAATATTCCAATGTCACTTTCCCCAGAATCTATGCTATTTCAGCAATTTACTGTCAATTGACCATGAGCTGAAAATTCATTGTGTATTTTTATTTCCCCATGTTGACTTCGGAGTTGGGCACATGCTATGTTTCTCCATTTCTAATATTTAATTTTACTATTCCCTACAGTGATAGAAATACCTGCATGTAGCAAAATATATTTTATTTCATTTGAAATAATTGCACATGGGGATTTCTCACTAAGTTCACCAAGGTAACTGGAAAAAAAACTGTCTATCCAGACGTTTTATCCCTGTAAATTTAAGATGATCTAAGGAAAAGCACACAGTGGACATATAGAATATGTTCTTATGAATAATCCATAAAATCAAATAAATGTATAATGGAAGCATATGGATTTAGTAGGCCAAACCTGCTTTAATAATATATGATACCCAAAGTGGTAGAAAACATTTGCTTTCAATCTTTGCAAAATGTTAAAGATACAAAACAGAAGTGAAGTTGCATATAATTCTAGTTCTTACCGTACTGCACCCAAATCAGAGGAGGCTGAAATAAACAACAATTATCAAACTAGAACCTGAGGGGGAAATCCAAAGTCACAGACTTCAAAGGTATTACCTGCTCTAACAGACTCATGACTGAAATTCTTCATGAAATTCTTCTTTCATGAACTTGTGTGCCAAGCTGCTACCAACAACTCTTCTACTACAGAGATGTCATTGCATGTGCTAAGATAGTGAGGAATTAGAGAGAGCACAGGGAAAAGGTTGACAAATTTTAATTGTATAATATAAAACATAAAACTCTGAAACCAAATCTCTCTCTTACCCTTACAATTGAGAGAACAAAAGGAGCCAATAAGAAAACATAGTTAAAGAGAGCTTTTCGGAAGGGAAGATACAGAGGCTCAAGATGGGAAATACATACAATAGTGCTAAAATTCATACTTAACCTGAAACACATGAATATTTCAAAGGAGTGTGTTAATTTAATACACTTACTTTAAATCATTTTCTATGTCAAAAGGTGTTTCCCAATCTCTTGTTTCTTTCAGTGGGTATAAATGAAAAATAGGGAAAAATGCACCAATTATCACAGATCCATCTTGGTATAAATGGTGTTTTGTTTCTTTTAGGCAGGAAGAGGTTGCAATGACCCAGATAAGAGTTGGCATCTGTAAAAACCAGGAAATAAAAAGCCAGGAAAATAGCATGTTAATAGATATTTCAGCTGAGATCTAAGTCTTAAAGTGTTAAGTCTCATTGTGTAGCATATATATGCTTGAGTGTGTGTTTGCATCTGTCTCTTTCTCTCTCCCTTGGAGTGTGTGTGTGTGTGTGTGTGTGTGTGTGTGTGTGTGTGTACCCTTGGAGAGTTCGAATTCTCATTATCCTTCATGCCCATACTCAGTAAAAAAACAAGTTATTATATAAAATAACATATTTTCATCTCCAGGCAGAATCAAAGTTATTTCCTCCAAGATTGCAAGATCCCAGAGTTGGACTCTCTTGTGTGTCTGGACACAAGGGTTTACCAAGAAAATGATCATATGGGAGTCCATGAAAATAATACACACATATTACTTCAGAGGAACTCATTGCTGGAAAAATATAAACAGGCAGGGAAAGATCCATGCCAGGCATCAATAACCTAAATGGATTAAATGACAGGCTTCATAAAACTTAATATGATTGCTGTTATACTTTCCTAAGGATTTCATCATTCAAAGATCACTCTGTCTATGATACATAAATGTCTACACACAAAATCTTGCCCATCCTCTAATCCAGACCATTTTTATCTCATTTCAGGGTAACCAACTGCCAAGGTGAATTTTTCACTTTAGATCCATATCTTAATTTCATTGTAGAAATCATGTTACTCATTCCATCTTAATTTTGATCTTCTTTGCTATTGTTTTCTGTGTATCCATGATTGAAAATTGGATCCATATATCGTCAGAATTCTCCTTGCAGTTTAGCACCATACTTTTACCTTTTTTCGGATATGAGTGTATAAATAGAAATACCTCCATATCTTGAAACAACTTAATATCTGCTGAGGATCTCTACGTTGATTGTATAAAGTTACTGAACAAATATATCATAAGCAGGGGTTATTTTCTAGCCCATAGGTCAATGTTACATTGAAGAAATACTTTGTGCTATAGTATAGACATTATTTTATTTTCATGTAAATTTGCTTACCATGAATATTGTACAACATATTCTACATATTCTGCAATCACTGATTATGCAATGAATTTGTTATGATAGTGAGCAAGGAATTTTATATACATTATCATATCTCATGCATTTGAGATGCAAGGTGACAACACAGGAAATATAAGATTCATGGTTTTGAGCATGGAGACTCCAATAAAGGAGTTAGAAAAAAGACTGAAGGAGCTGAAGGGGTTTGCAATCTCACAGGAAGAACAAGAATATCAATCAACCAGACCCCACCAGAGATTTTCAGGGTCTAAACCACCAACCAATGAGTACACATGGAGAGACCCATGGCTCCAGCCACATAAATTGCAGAGGACGTCATTGTCCAGCATTAATAGGAGGAAAAGCTTTTAATCATCTGAAGTCTCATTTCCCCAATGTAGGGGAATGTCAGAGCATTGAGGTGGGAGTGGGTGGGTAGGAGTAAAGCATCCTCACAGAAGCAAGGATAGGGGTAGGAGAGAGGAGGAATGGAGATAACATTGTAATGTGATACAAAAAATATCCAAGAAAAATAAAATTAAAAACATAAATAATAAAAAATTTACAAAAAACATGAATTTGTTTACATGGGCACATTGCTGCCAGCAGTGGTTTCTCTTCACTTTTTCTTTCATTCTAACTCTGCCATAAAAGCATCCCTGTTCTATTTTAGAGTCAACTCCATTCTCATTATGAATGCACCAATACCATGTGAGTAGCAGATTACTACAATGTATCTCTTCTAAAGAGAAATACGTGCTAAGTCAAAACTTACCACATCAGTCACAAATTTTCAATTGTTCCATATTATGCATATTTCATGTGTGTGTGTGTGTGTATGAATGTATATGTTATCATGAATAAACACACCTTTGAATGGTAGAAGATCACGATTTCTTGAGTGAGCTCTTGAGATGGCTCAGGAATGACTTAGATATCTGCTGATAAAAGCTAATTAGGTTGTCTGCAGCAGCAGAATGAATACTTTAATGCTCACCTACGTCTTCAGTGCTAGACCAAAGGATTTACTGCTCTTGCTTAAATAACCCCTAAAATTTGAACAGAAAAGTTGCCTAGAGAATATCTTCATTTTGACAAATCTGTTTGATACCAAAGTGGAAGGAGTAAATCTCAGAACACTCCACACCTAAATGAATCAATACAGTCAACTGAAAAAAACCAGGTTCCCTGTTCATTACACTTCTTCCAAACATCATTTTCAGTGGTTTTTCTGATCTTTTCTGTTTGGCAAGAGTTAGATTATATCTTAGTGATACTGCAATGATAAAACATGACGCAAAGTAACTTAGGAACAAAAAAATGATATCTTCTTGTTTATTTTGAATTATAGTTAATTGATGAAAGCCAAGATAAAGGCTCAACCAAATTTTATGTCAATTGAGAATTTTCTTCCAAGAGCTAGGGCCAATGATGTCAATAAAGCTTGTAGGGCATTTTCTTAACTAATGTTAGATGGAGAGGGTTGAACCAATTACAATTGGTATAACAATTAGGCTAGTAGTCCTAGGTTATATAAGAATGCAGACTCAGGACACTCTGTAAAGAAAGTTTATAAGTAACAGTCCTCCATGGCCTCTACATAGGTGCCTGCCTCCACCTTCCTACTGAGTCTGAATCTTCCTCTTAATTCTTCGAGAAAGAACTATAATATGAAAATATAAGCAATATAACAACGTCCCACTCAATCTTGTTTTTGTCACTGTGTCTCATCGAGCAATAGTAAACCAAACTAAGACAAAATTTAGTTCAAGGTGTGTCCCATACTCCTGTGACAAAAGTATGGGACATTGGCTGGGGAACTATTAGAAAAATACTTTGAAATAATAAGGTGGAAAACATATTGAGTGTTGAGAAGCCAGTTGGCTCTCATTATATTCCAAGGGAGAACTTGGAATATGAGGAAAAGAGATATGCAGGTGATGAAGGCATTATGGGTTATGGAAGTTTAAAGACTATCAGGACTGTTTGCTATTTCAAATTAAGAATCTCAGGTTTGTAGACCCACAGATCTTCATATTCATGCCTATGAAGAATTAGGCATGGTTAGCAGAAAATAAACACTACTGGTGTAAACACATTGTGCTTTGGGAACGGCTGATGCTGGTGAACTCTAATTGTTACATGAGTAAACAAAGAAATTCTAATGTTGAGAGAGGCAGACATGCCTGGGAAGCCAGAAGAGACTACACTCTGCCCACATTTCTGATTCCAGAGTAAAACACCAAATGCCATCTGGGAACCTGGTGCACGGGGACTCCTGGAAAAGGTGGTTAAGGTCCTCCTGGTTGCCACCCTCAAGGAGAGCTCAAAAGCAACACCCACGAGCAAATTTGAGCCGTGGGACCGCAGGTAAGACCAATTTTTCTGCTCCAAGCGACCTGACTGGTGGCCTCAAGACACACAGAAGCAAAATTCCTCTGGGACTGGACACTTCTGGTTTTTAGCTGGATAGCCAACCTCTCTAGCCCCTCCCGCAGCTCACTGCTCCCAAACTATGGGGAAGAGAGAGCTCACTGCCCGGACAGGTGGGCACTCCTGAGACTGCAGAGCGGAAGTGACCACCAATATTGCCCACCCCTGCCCACATCCCTGGCCCAAGAGGAAACTGCATACGGCCTCTGGGAACCGGAAGATAGGGGCACTGGAGCTGCAGGTACCCTGTGTCCCAGACACCACTGGAACCTGAAGGGACCAGATCAACAGTTCTCTGCACCCAAATCCCATGGGAGGGAAAGCTAAACCTTCACAGAGGCAGACAAGCCTGGGAAACCAGAAGAGACTACACTCTGTCCACATTTCTGACTCCAGAGAAAAACACCTAATGCCATCTGGGACCCTGGTGCACGGGGGCTCCCAGAAAAGGCAGCACAGGCCCTTCTGGTTGCTGCCCTCACGGAGAGCTCATAAGCAAATCCCCATGAGCAAACTTGAGCCTCGGGACCAGAGGTAAAACCAAAGTTTCTGCTCCAAGTGACCTGCCTGGTGAACTCAGGACACAAGCCCACAGGAACAACTGAAAACCTGTAGACAGGAAAAAATACATGCCCGAAAGCAGAACACTCTTTTCCCATAACTGGCTGAAAGAAAACAGGAAAACAGGTCTACAGCACTCCTGATACACAGGCTTATAGGACAGTCTAGCCACTGTCAGAAATAGCAGAACAAAGTAACACCAGAGATAATCTGATGGCGAGAGGCAAGCACAGGAACCCAAGCAACAGAAACCAAGACTACATGACATCATCGGAGCCAAATTCTCCCACCAAAGCAAACACTGAATATCCAAACAAGAAAAGCAAGATCTAGATCTGATCATGATGCTGGAGGACATCAAGAAAGACATGAAGAACTCCCTTAGAGAAATGCAGGAAAACATAAACAAACAAGTAGAAGCATATAGAGAGGAATCACAAAAATCCCTGAAAGAATTCCAGGAAAACACAATCAAGCAGTTGAAGGAATTAAGAATGGAAATAGAAGCAATGAAGAAAGAACACAGGGAAACAACCCTGGATATAGAAAACCAAAGGAAGAGACAAGGAGCCGTAGATACAAGTATCACCAACAGAATACAAGAGATAGAAGAGAGAATCTCAGGAGCAGAAGATTCCATAGAAATCATCGACACAACTGTCAAAGATAATGTAAAATGGAAAAACCTACTGGTCCAAAACATACAGGAAATCCAGGACTCAATGAGAAGATCAAACCTAAGGATAATAGGTATAGAAGAGAGTGAAGACTCCCAGCTCAAAGGACCAGTAAATATCTTCAACAAAATCATAGAAGAAAACTTCCCTAACCTAAAGAAAGAGATCCCCATAAACATACAAGAAGCCTACAGAACTCCAAATAGATTGGACCAGAAAAGAAACTCCTCCCATAACATAATAGTCAAAACACTGAATGCACAAAATAAAGAAAGAATATTAAAAGCAGTAAGGGAAAAAGGTCAAGTAACATATAAAGGGAGACCTATCAGAATCACACCAGACTTCTCCCAAGAGACTATGGAAGTCAGAAGATCCTGGACAGATGTCATACAGACCCTAAGAGAACACAAATGCCAGCCCAGGTTACTGTATCCTGCAAAACTCTCAATTAACATAGACGGAGAAAACAAGATATTCCATGACAAAACCAAACATACACAATATCTTTCTACAAATCCAGTGCTACAAAGGATAATAAATGGTAAAGCCCAACATAAGGAGTCAAGCTACACCCTAGAAAAAGCAAGAAGCTAATTGTCTTGGCAACAAAACAAAGAGAAGAAAAGCACACAAACATAATCTCACATCCAAATATGAATATAACAGGAAGCAATAATCACTATGCCTTAATATCTCTCAACATCAATGGTCTCAACTCCCCAATAAAAAGACATAGATTAACAAACTGGATACGCAATGAGGACCCTGCATTCTGCTGCCTACAAGAAACACACTTCAGAGACAAAGACAGACACTACCTCAGAGTGAAAGGCTGGAAAACAACTTTCCAAGCAAATGTCGGAAGAAGCAAGCTGGAGTAGCCATTCTAATATCGATTAAAATCGATTTTCAAATAAAAGTGATCAAAAAAGATAAGGAAGGACACATCATATTCATCAAAGGAAAAATCCACCAAAATGAACTCTCAGTCCTAAATATCTATGCTACAAATACAAGGACACCTACATACGTAAAAGAAACCTTACTAAAGCTCAAAACACACATTACATCTCACACAATAATAGTAGGAGATTTCAACACCCCACTCTCATCAATGGACAGGTCATGGAAACAGAAATTAAACAGAGACATAGACTAAGAGAAGTCATGAACCAAATGGACTTAACAGATATTTATAGAACATTCTATCCTAAAGCAAAAGGATATACATTCTTGTCAGCACCTCATGGTACATTCTCCAAAATTGACCATATAATTGATCAAAAAACAGGACTCAACAGATATAGAAAGATAGAAATAATCCCATGCGTCCTATCAGACCACCACGGGCTAAAGCTAGTCCTCAATAACAATAAGGGAAGAATGTCCACATATACATGGAAGGTGAACATTGCTCTACTCAATAATAACCTGGTCAAGGAAGAAATAAAGAAAGAAATTAAAGTCTTCTTAGAATTTAATGAAAATGAAGGTACAACATACCCAAACTTATGGGACAAAATGAAAGCTGTGCTAAGAGGAAAACTCATAGCTCTGAGTGCCTGCAGAAAGAAACAGGAAAGAGCATATGTCAGCAGCTTGACAGCACACCTAAAAGCTCTAGAACAAAAAGAAGCAAATACACCCAGGAGGAGTAGAAGGCAGAAAATAATCAAACTCAGACCTAAAATCAACAAAGTAAAAACAAAAAGGACCATAGAAAGAATCAACAGAACCAAAATTTGGTTCTTTGAGAAAGTCTACAAGATAGATAAACCCTTAGCCAGACTAACGAGAGGACACAGAGAGTGTGTACAAATTAACAAAATCAGAAATGAAAAGGGAGACATAACTACAGATTCAGAGGAAATTCAAAAAATCATCAGATCTTACTATAAAAGCCTATATTCAAGAAAACTTGAAAATCTGCAGGAAATGGACAATTTCTTAGACAGATACCAGGTACCGAAGTTAAATCAGGAACAGATAAACCAGTTAAACAACCCCTAAGGAAATAGAAGCAGTCATTAAAGGTCTCCCAACCAAAAAGAGCCCAGGTCCAGACTGGTTTAGTGCAGAATTCTATCAGACCTTCATAGAAGACCTCATACCAATACTATCCAAACTATTCCACAAAATTGAAACAGATGGAGCACTACCTAAACCACAAAAAGACCCAACAAAGAAAGAGAACTTCAGACCAATTTCCCTTATGAATATCGATGCAAAAATACTCAATAAAATTCTGGCAAACCGAATCCAAGAGCATATCAAAACAATCATCCACCATGATCAAGTAGGCTTCATCCCAGGCATGCAGGGATGGTTCAATATACGGAAAACCATCAACGTGATCCATTATATAAACAAACTGAAAGAACAAAACCACATGATCATTTCATTAGATGCTGAGAAAGCATTTGACAAAATTCAACACCCCTTCATGATAAAAGTCCTGGAAATAATAGGAATTCAAGGCCCATACCTGAACATAGTAAAAGCCATATAGAGCAAACCAGTCGCTAACATTAAACTAAATGGAGAGAAACTTGAAGCAATCCCACTAATATCAGGGTCTAGACAAGGCTGCCCACTCTCTCCCTACTTATTCAATATAGTTCTTGAAGTTCTAGCCAGAGCAATCAGACAACAAAAGGAGATCAACGGGATACAGATTAGAAAAGAAGAAGTCAAAATATCACTATTTGCAGATGATAGGATAGTATATTTAAGTGATCCCAAAAGTTCCACCAGAGAACTACTAAAGCTGATAAACAACTTCAGCAAAGTGGCTGGGTATAAAATTAACTCAAATAAATCAGTAGCCTTCCTCTACAAAAAAGAGAAACAAGCCGAGGAAGAAATTAGAGAAAAGACATCCTTCATAAAAGTCCCAAATAATAAAATACCTCGGTGTGACTTTAACCAAGCAAGTAAAAGATCTGTACAATAAGAACTTCAAGACTCTGAAGAAAGAAATTGAAGAAGACCTCAGAAGATGGAAAGATCTCCCATGCTCATGGATTGGCAGGATTAATATAGTAAAAATGGCCATTTTACCAAAAGCGATCTACAGATTCAATGCAATACCCATCAAAATACCAATCCAATTCTTCAAAGAGTTAGACAGAACAATTTGCAAATTCATCTGGAATAACAAAAAACCCAGGATAGCTAAAACTATCCTCAACAATAAAAGGACTTCAGGGGGAATCACTATCCCTGAACTCAAGCAGTATTACAGAGCAATAGTGATAAAAAAAACTGCAAGGTATTGGTACAGAGACAGACAGATAGACCAATGGAACAGAATTGAAGACCCAGAAATGAACCCACACACCTATGGGCATTTGATTTTTGACAAAGGAGCCAAAACCATCCAATGGAAAAAAGATAGCATTTTCAGCAAATGGTGCTGGTTCAACTGGAGGTCAACATGTAGAAGAATGCAGATTGATCCATGCTTATCACCCTGTACAAAGCTTAAGTCCAAGTGGATCAAGGACCTCCACATCAAACCAGATACACTCAAACTAATAGAAGAAAAACTAGGAAAGCATCCGGAACACATGGGCACTGGAAAAATTTTCCTGAACAAAACACCAATGGCTTATGCTCTAAGATCAAGAATCGACAAATGGGATCTCATAAAACTGCAAAGCTTTTGTAAGGCAAAGGACACTGTGGTTAGGACCAAACGGCAACCAACAGATTGGGAAAAGATCTTTACCAATCCTACAATAGATAGAGGCCTTATATCCAAAATATACAAAGAACTCAAGAAGTTAGACCACAGGGAGACAAATAACCCTATTAAAAAATGGGGTTCAGAGCTAAACAAAGAATTCACAGCTGAGGAATGCCGAATGGCTGAGAAACACCTAAAGAAATGTTCAACATCTTTAGTCATCAGGGAAATGCAAATCAAAACAACCCTGAGATTTCACCTCACACCAGTGAGAATGGCTAAGATCAAAAACTCAGGTGACAGCTGATGCTGGCGAGGATGCGGAGAAAGAGGAACACTCCTCCATTGTTGGTGGGATTGCAGACTGGTACAACCATTCTGGAAATCAGTCTGGAGGTTCCTCAGAAAATTGGATATTGAACTGCCTGAGGATCCAGCTATACCTCTCTTACGCGTATACCCAAAAGATGCCCCAACATATAAAAAAGACACGTGCTCCACTATGTTCATCGTAGCCTTATTTATAGTAGCCAGAAGCTGGAAAGAACCCAGATGTGCTTCAACAGAGGAATGGATACAGAAAATGTGGTAAATCTACACAATGGAATATTACTCAGCTATCAAAAACAATGACTTTATGAAATTCGTAGGCAAGTGGTTGGAACTGGAGAATATCATCCTGAGTGAGGTAACCCAATCACAGAAAAACACACATGGTATGCACTCATTGATAAGTGGCTATTAGCCCAAATGCTTGAATTACCCTTGATGCCTAGAACAAATGAAACTCAAGACGGATGATCAAAATGTGAATGCTTCACTCCTTCTTTAAAAGGGGAACAAGAATACCCTTGGCAGGGAATAGAGAGGCAAAGATTGAAACCGACACAGAAGGAACACCCATTCAGAGCCTGCCCCACATGTGGCCCATACATATACAGCCATCCAATTAGACAAGATGGATGAAGCAAAGAAGTGCAGGCCGACAGGAGCTGGATGTAAATCGCTCCTGAGAGACACAGCCAGAATACAGCAAATACAGAGGCGAATGCCAGCAGCAAACCACTGAACTGAGAATAGGACCCCCCGTTGAAGGAATCAGAGAAAGAACTGGAAGAGCTTGAGGGGGCTCGAGACCCCATATGTACAACAATGCCAAGCAACCAGAGCTTCCAGGGACTAAGCCACTACCTAAAGACTATACATGGACTGACCCTGGACTCTGACCTCATAGTTAGCAATGAATATTCTAGTAAGAGCACCAGTGGAAGGGGAAGCCCTGGGTCCTGCTAAGACTGAACCCCCAGTGAACTAGATTGTTGGGGGGAGGTCGGCAATGGGGGGAGGATTGGGAGGGGAACACCCATAACGAAGGGGAGGGGGAGGGATTAGGGGGATGTTTGCCCGAAAACCGGGAAAGGGAATAACACTCGAAATGTATATAAGAAATACTCAAGTTAATTAAAAAAAAAAAAGGAAAAAAAAAGTTATCCCCTTCCCCAGCTTCCCCTCTTGAACTCTCTCTCTAATCCCCCATTCCCCTGCTTCTATGAAGGTGATCCCTCTCCCACCGATGAACTGTCACCTCCATGCCCTTGCATTTCCCTGCACTGGGGAGATGGAGTCCACACAGAACCAAGGGCTTCTCCTCCTATTGATGCCAGACAATGCCAGGTTCTGCTACATATGCATCTGGAGCCAAGGGTCCTCCATGTATACTCTTTGGTTGGCAGTTTAGTCCCTGGGAGTTCTAGGGGATCTGATAGGTTGATATTGTTGTTCTTCCATATGGGGTTGCAAAAATCTTCAGCTCCTTCAATCCTTTGTCTAAGTTCTCCATTGTTGTGCTTAGTCCAATGGTTGTCTGTTAGCGTCCAAATCTGTATTTATCAGGCTTTGGCAGAGCCTCTCAGGAGACAGCTACAACAGGCTCCTGTCAGCAAGCCCTTCTTGAAATTTGCAATAGTGTCTTGGTTGCGTGTTTGTATATGGGATGGATCCTCAGGTGGTACAGTTTCTGGATGGCCTTTCATTCAGTCTCTGCTCCACACTTTGTCCCCATATTTCCTTTAGACAGGAGCCTTTCTGGGTTAAGAATTTGGAGATGAGTGTTTGGTCCCATGCCCCAACCAGGGGCCTTGCCTAACCTCTAAATATGGCCTCTACAGGTTCTCCTTCCCCTTTGTGGGGCACTTCACCTAATCTTATCCCTGTTGAGGTTTGGAAGCCTATTGCTTTGCTGACATCTGGGACTTGCTGGTGGATGACACCAGTTCCCCATCCCCTATTGCTACACAACTCTGTTCAAATTCCTGATCCTTTGTATATCATCCCCACCTCCTCCCATACCTAAACCTGTCCCACTTTTCCTACTCCCCCTCCACTCTTTCTCCCAAGTCCCCTACACCCTCTACCTCCTGTGAATAATTTGTTCCCCCTTCTAAGAAGGACTGAAGCATCCACATTTTGGTCTTCCTTCTTCTTGAATGAACTGTAAATTGTATCTTGTGTATTGTGGGCTTTGAAGACAATTTTTCAATTATGGATATCTACACCCCAAAGCAAAAACAAAGCATATGTATAAAAGAAACAGTAGGAAAACTTAAATCACATATGAAACCCATGCAATAAAAGTAGAAGACTTCTGTATGGTATTGATACAGAGACAGGCAGGTAGATCAGAGGAATAGAATTGAAGACCCAGAAATGAACCCACACACCTATGGTCACTTGAATTTCGACAAAGAAGCTAAAACCATACAATGGGGAAAAAAGAGTATTTTCAACAAATGGTGCTTGTTCAACTGGAGGTCAGCATATAGAAGACTGCAAATCAATCCATTCTTTTTTTAAAGGCTGGAAAAAAGTCATCTTTAACTGATTTGTGTACATTGCACCTTTCATACATTGTATTAATATAGAAATACATATTCCCTCTAAAAGATTTATGTTTACAGAAAAACAACCAAAAAATGCAACCCTGACACGTGTCACACTCAAGGATGCTGAGATGCATGAATCAGCTTCACACTGCTGCTGTTTCCTCAGGAGACTTGCTTCCAGAATAACAACAGAGAGGGTTGCTGATCCCAGATGACTTTGGATCATCCAGCCTTTAAAATCAATCCATTCTTATCACCCGGTACAAAACTTAAGTCCAAGTAGCTCAAGGACCTCCACATCAAACCAGACACACTCAAACTAATCTTAAAAAAAGTGGGGAAGATTTTTGATCACATGGGCACAGGGGAAATTTTCCTGAACAAAACACCAATGACTCATGCTCTAAGATCAAGAATCAACAAATGGGACCTCATAAAACTGCAGGGCTTTTGTAAAGCAAAGACACTGTCATTAGGACAAAATGGCACCAACTAATTGGGAAAAGATCTTTACCAGTCCTACATCCAATAGAGGGCTGATATCCAAAATATACAAAGAACCCAAGAAGTTAGACTCCAGAGAGCCAAATAACCCTATTAAAAAATGAGCTACAGAGCTAAACAAAACATTCTCAGCTGAGGATTTTCGAATGGCCAAAAAGTACCTAAAGAAATGTTCAATGTCTTTAGTCATAAGGGAAATGCAAGTCAAAACAACCCTGAGATTTCATCTCACACCAGTAAGAATGGCCAAGATCGAAAATTCAGGTGACACGAAATGCTGGTGAGGATGTGGAGAACACTGTTGCTAGGATTGCAGACTGGTACAACCACTCTGGAAATCAGTCTGGAGGGTTCTCAGAAAATTGGACATTCTACTACCTGAGGACTCAGCTATATTTCTCTTGGGCATATACCCAAAAGATACTCCAACATACAACAGCGACACATGCTCCACTATGTTCATAGCAGCCTTATTTATAATAACCAGAAACTGGAAAGAACCCAGATGCCCTTCAACAGGGGAATGGATTCAAAAAATGTGGTACATCTACACAATGGAGTACTACTCAGCTATCAAAAACAATGACTTCATGAAATTCATAGGCAAATGGATTCAAATAGAAAATATCATCCTGAGTGACTTAACACAACCACAAAAAAACACATAATATGCACTCACTAATAAGTGGACATTTGCCCAAAAGCTCAAATTACCCAAGATACAATCCATAGACCACATGAAGCTCAAGAAGGTTGACCAAAGTAAGGACTCTTACTCCTTCTTAAGAGGGGAAACAAACATATTCATAGGAGGGTATATGGAGTCAAAGTTTGAAGCAGAGACTGAAGGAACAACCATTCAGAGCCTGACCCACATGTGGCCCATATATATATACAGCCACCAAAACTGGATAAGATTGATAAAGCTAAGAAGTGCATGCTGACGGGAGCCTGATATAGATATCTCCTGAGAGACACAGCCAGAGCATGTTCAATACAGAGGCAAATGCTAGCAGCAAACCATTGAACTGAGAACAGGACCTCCATTACAGGAACTAGAGAAAGGATTGAAAGAGTTGAAGGGGCTTGAAAACCCATAGAGCGACAATGCCAACCAACCAGAGCACCCAGGGACTAATCCACTACCCAAAGACTATACATGGACTGACCCATGGCTCCAGCTGTATGTAGCAGAGGATGGCCTTGTTGGGCACAAATGGAAAGAGAAGCCCTTGGTCCTCCAAACTTGGACCCCCAATGTAGTGGAATGGTGGGAGGGGGGCAAGAGGAGGAGTGGATGAGGAAGGGAATACCATTATAGATGAAGAGGGGATGCGATAGGGGGTTTATATCTGGGAAAGGGAATAAAATTTCGAATATAAATAAAAAATATTCTATAAAAAAGAAATTTAATTAATTAAATTTTTTTAAAAATAGAAGATTTTAACAACCCGTGCTCACCAATGGACAGGTCATCAAAACAGAAACTAAACACAAACACAGTGAAACTAAGAAAAGTTAAGGATGAAGTGAATTGAACAAATATCTAAAGACCAAAACAATCTTTGCCTTTTTCTTAGTATCTTCCATAACCTTCTCAAGTTCTGTGAATATAATCAGACAAAAATAAGCCTAAACAGATAAAAATTGACTGAAATAAAACCTTGCATTTTATCAGGTCACCAGGGACTAAGGCTGGACTTCAGTAAAAGAAAAGCCAAATAATTATAGAATCAGAAAATCTCTCTACTTAATGACAACTTGGTCAGTGAAGAAAGGAAGAAAAAGTCTTTCTAATTTGAATGAAAATTAAAGCACAACACACCAAAATATATGAGACACAATGAAAGCATGGCTAAGAGGAAAATTCATATCACTGAAGGTCTTCATAAAGAAATTGGAGAGCTCATATACTATCTCTAGTGAGAAGTCTGGTGTAATTCTGATAGGTCTGCCTTTATATGTCTACTTGACCTTTTTCCCTTACTGCTTTTAATATTGATTCGTTGTTTTGTGCATTTGGTGTTTTCACTATTATATGATGGGAGGAGTTTTTTCTGGTCCAATCTATTTGGAGTTCTATAGGCTTCTTGTGTGTTTATGGGCATCTCTTTCTTTAGGTTAGGGAAGTTTTCTTCTATGATTTTGTTGAAGATACTTACTGGCCCTTTGAGCTGGGTGTCTTCACACTCTTCTATACCTATTATCCTTAGGTTTGATCTTCACGTTGTGTCCTGGATTTCCTGTATGTTTTGGGCCAGTATTTTTTTATCTGTTTTACATTATCTTTAACAGTTGTGTCAATAATTTCTATGTAATCTTCTGCTCCTGAGATTCTCTCCTCTATCTCTTGCATTCTGTTGGTGATGCTTGTATCTATGACTCCTTGTCTCTTCCTTTGGTTTTCTATATCCAGGGTTGTCTCCCTTTGTGCTTTCTTTATTGCTTCTATTTCCATTTTTAATTCCTTCACCTATTTGATTGTGTTTTCCTGTAATTCTTTCAGGAAGTTTTGCATTTCCTCTCTATAGGCTTCTGCTTGTTTATTTGTGTTTTCCTGCATTTCTCTAAGGGAGTTCTTTATGTCTTTCTTGAAGTCCTCCAGCATCATGATCAAATATGATTTTAAATCTAGATCTTACTTTTCTGGGGTGTTTGGCTATTCAGTGTTTGCTTTGGTGGGAGAATTGGGCTCCGATGATGCCATGTAGTCCTGGTTTCTGTTGCTTGGGTCCCTGCGCTTGCCTCTCACCATCAGGTTGTCTCTGGTGTTACCTTGTTCTGCTATTTCTGACAGTGGCTAGACCATCCTACAGGCCTGTATGTGAGGAGTGCTGTAGACCTGTTTTCCTGTTTTCTTTCAGCCAGTTATGGGAACAGAGTGTTCTGCTTTCCGGCATGTAGTCTTTCTTGTCTACTGGTCTTCAGCTGTTCCTGTGGGCATCTGTCCTGAGTCCACCAGGCAGATCACTTGAAGCAGAAAAGTTGGTCTTACCTCTAGTCTCAGGCCTGGAGTCACTCCTCAGAGCTGGGTTTCAGCTCTCCATGAGGGCAGCAACCAGAAGTGACTGCCCCGCCTTCACTTGGGACCCTGTGCACCTTAAAAAATTCTTTAATTAATATTATTACATACTATGTCAGCTACTTTTCTATTGTTATGATAAACACTGTAACAAGGCAATTTATAAATTAAAGCATTTGATTTTGGGATTCATGGTTTGAAGTGGAAACTTCTAGTTTCTTTGGAAAATTAGTTACACCTAATGATGTTCTGCTGAGGCACACAGGTGAAAGGATGTCTTGCTAAATCAAACATGTGAAAGGCTGTTTTCCTGAAGCAGACACAGGTGAAAGGATGTTTTGATATAGCAAACACATGAAAGGACACTTGATAAAGGAGTATAAATATAACTCTTGCCCCAGACTCTGGGAGATGAGTACAGAGCAGTTTGGTCTGTCTCACTACTCTTTGCAAATAACACTCATGTATCACTTAGCCTTACATAGTATTGACAAGCTCAACTTGTGGTAATGCTGCCATTGAGAGACATTGCCCAACAACTGCTGGTGAGGTTCCTATGGCAACTAGCTGTGAAATCATCCTTGCCTTGGGCTGGTTAGCAAACCTGGCAGTTTCTTCAGGGTTGTACTACAGCTATCTGGTGCCTGCTTGCTGAAAGAATTTGACTGTAGCTGCTGGTTCCTGCCTGGTGTCTGCCTGCCTAGAGGACCAGTCTGCAGCTGCTGAATCATATTTGATGTTTGCTACCAATTGGCAGGACTGAATTGCTGCCAATGACCAAGCTCACCTCCAAAGAACTACTGCTGAACAGGTTCACTTCCCCCTTATCCTAATAACTTTTCTCTTCCGCTGGGTGATGAACTAGATGAGAGGATGAACCCTTATTAAAAGTAAGTTGCAAAATATGCTTACAGTCATTTCAGAAGGTTATAGTCTACCATCATAATAGTCCATGACAGCAGACAGTTAAGGATGGTATTGGAGCAGTAGATGGTATTGGAGCAGTAGCTGAGGGCTCATATTTGATCCCAAAACATGAAGTTGGAGCAGAGCTAAACTGGGAATGGTGTGATGCACTTCCTCTAAGGCCACATCTCTTCCAAAACTACACACCCTCATTCTTCCCAAATACATTCACCAACCAGAGGCCAAGGACTGAAATATATGAGACTATGGGGGCCATTCTCATTAAAATAACCATACAGACACACACACACACACACACACACACACATATATATATATGTGTGTGTATATGTATATTTAAAAACAATCTGCCTGGTCCCAGTGTGTGTGTGTGTGTGTGTGTGTGTGTGTGTGTGTGTGTGTGTGTGTTATGACTGACTGCTTGTAATGGCTTTTGTCTTATGTAAGAAGAAGCTTCTTTGATGAGGAGGCAAGAGCTGCACTTATCTGCGAGTGTAAGTGTATAAAATGCAGTTTGAAATCAGACAGATTTACAAAAGTTGTAGCAGTTATTTCCCCTTTAGGGCCCATTGACACACCAAACATCGATAGTCTCATAAGTGTATAGTACCAGGCATGAATTTTTTTTCTATTGAATGGAACTTAAGTCCATTAAGTTATCACAAGAATGTAAGTGTCACTCAAACTAATAGAAGAAAAACTAGGGAAACATCTGGAACACATGGGCACTGGAAAAAATTTCCTGAACAAAACACCAATGGCTTATGCTCTAAGATCAAGAATCGACAAATGGGATCTCATAAAACTACAAAGCTTCTGTAAGGCAAAGGACACTGTGGTTAGGAGAAAACGGCAACCAACAGATTGGGAAAAGATCTTTACCAATCCTACAACAGATAGAGGCCTTATATCCAAAATATACAAAGAACTCAAAAAGTTAGACCGCAGGGAGACAAATAACCCTATTAAAAAATGGGGTTCAGAGCTAAACAAAGAATTCACAGCTGAAGAATGCCGAATGGCTGAGAAACACCTAAAGAAATGTTCAACATCTTTAGTCATCAGGAAATGCAAATCAAAACAACCCTGAGATTTCACCTCACACCAGTGAGAATGGCTAAGATCAAAAACTCAGGTGACAGCAAATGCTGGCGAGGATGCGGAGAAAGAGGAACACTCCTCCATTGTTGGTGGGGTTGCAGACTGGTACAACCATTCTGGAAATCAGTCTGGAGGTTCCTCAGAAAATTGGACATTGAACTGCCTGAGGATCCAGCTATACCTCTCTTGGGCATATACCCAAAAGATGCCCCAACATATAAAAAAGACACGTGCTCCACTATGTTCATCGCAGCCTTATTTATAATAGCCAGAAGCTGGAAAGAACCCAGATGCCCTTCAACAGAGGAATGGATACAGAAAATGTGGTACATCTACACAATGGAATATTACTCAGCTATCAAAAAAACAACGACTTTATGAAATTCGTAGGCAAATGGTTGGAACTGGAAAATATCATCCTGAGTGAGCTAACCCAATCACAGAAAGACATACATGGTATGCACTCATTGATAAGTGGCTATTAGCCCAAATGCTTGAATTACCCTAGATGCCTAGAAGAAATGAAACTCAAGACGGAGGATCAAAATGTGAATGCTTCACTCCTTCTTTAAAAGGGGAACAAGAATACCCTTGGCAGGGAAGAGAGAGGCAAAGATTAAAACAGAGACTGAAAGGACACCCATTCAGAGTCTGCCCCACATGTGGCCCATATATATACAGCCACCCAATTAAACAAGATGGATGAAGCAAAGAAGTGCAGAAGTGTAGATCTCTCCTGAGAGACACAGCCAGAATACAGCAAATACAGAGGCGAATGCCAGCAGCAAACCACTGAACTGAGAACGGGACCACCGTTGAAGGAATCAGAGAAAGAACTGGAAGAGCTTGAAGGGGTTGAGACCCCATATGTACAACAATGCCAAGCAACCAGAGCTTCCAGGGACTAAGCCACTACCTAAAGACTATACATGGACTGACCCTGGACTCTGACCTCATAGGTAGCAATGAATATCCTAATAAGAGCACCAGCGGAAGGGGAAGCCCTGGGTCCTGCTAAGACTGAACCCCCAGTGAACTAGACTGTCGGGGGGAGGGCGGCAATGGGGGGAGGGTGGGGAGGGGAACACCCATAAGGAAGGGGGGAGGGAAGGGGATGTTTGCCCGGAAACCGGGAAAGGGGATAACACTCGAAATGTACATAAGAAATACTCAAGTTAATAAAAAATAATAATAATAATAATAATACTATAGAATACCATAGGGCTGGATAGGTGGTTCAGTGGTTAAGATATAATAAATCATTTTTTAAAAAGACTAGAGAATACCCTTTTTCCAGCTGGATGCAGACTTACTTGGGATAGTAAACAAGAACAAGGAAGTTTTCAGCATTTGTAAGTCTTGCTAGTAGGAGAAAAGCCAGTGATCAAAGAAAGCAGTGGTGTTTCTATAACTAGGTTTGGTCTGAGTCTCTTGGTTATGTAGCTTACAAATATAATTACAGGGTCTTGGTATGCACTTAGAGAAAACAATGTTGTAAAAGGAAAGTAAATGACACTATTGTGAAAGAAAGAAAGAAAGAAAGAAAGAAAGAAAGAAAGAAAGAAAGAAAGAAAGAAAGAAAGAAAGGAAGGAAGGAAGGAAGATGGCCTACTAGGAAGATGAACAAGGTTTTGTAGACAAAAACAAGAACAAGTCTGCCACATTGTAACTGAAAACTGCTGCCAACCAGCAAAAAAAAAAACTGGCTGAAATATACTTTTCTTGCATAAACTTTATTAAACAATAATAAAAGAAATGTTGTTGTTTGTGGGTAAAGATGTACTTATAGGAGGGGAAATAAGTTGAAGGATGTTTAACTGAATGTGAGCTTCTGAGGAAATTTGTTTTTTAAAATATTTGATTATAGGTTGATTACAATTTTTTAATTTTTTCCATCTTTATGAAATTGAGTATTTCTTATTTATATTTCTTTTTTTCTCCATCATTATTAAATTGGGTATTTATTTACATTTTGATTGTTATTACCTTTCCCAGTTTCCAAGCAAAGATCCACCTAACCCTCCCTCTCCCCTTTTATATGGGTGTTCGCCTCCCCATCCTCCTCCCATTATCGCCCTACCCGCAACAATCGGATCACTGGGGGTTCAGTCTTGGCAGGACCAAGGGCTTCCCCTTCCACTGGTGCCCTCACCAAGCTATTCATTACTACCTATGCAGTTGGAGCACAGGGTCAGTCCATGTATAGTCTTTGGGTACTGGCTTAGTCCCTGGAAGCTCTGGTTGGTTGGCATTGCTGTTCATATGGGGTCTCGAGCCCCTTCAAGCTCTTCCCGTCCTTTCTCTGATTCCTTCATCGGGGGTCCCGTTCTCAGTTCAGTGATTTAATGATGGCATTCACCTATATATTTGCAATATTCTGACTGCATCTCTCAGGAGACATCCGGTTCCTGTCAGCCTGCACTTCTTTACTTCATCCATCCTATCTAGTTTGAGCCACACGTGGGGCAGGCTCTGAATGGGTGTTCCTTCTGCCTCTGTTCTCAACTTTGCCTTCCTATTCCCTCCCAAGGGTATTCTTGTTCCCTTTTAAAGAAGGAGTGAAGCATTCCAATTTTGGTCATCCTTCTTGAGTTTCATGTGTTCTGTGCATATAGGGTAATTCAAGCATTTGGGCTAATAGCCACTTATCAATGAGTGCATACCATGTGTGTTTTTCTGTGATGGGGTTACCTCACTCAGGATGATATTTTCCAGTTTCCTCCATTTGCCTATGAATTTCATAAAGTCATTGTTTTTGATAGCTGAGTAATATTCCATTGTGTACATGTACCACATTATCTGTATCCATTCTCCTGCTGAAGGGCATCTGGGCTCTTTCCAGCTTCTGGCTATTATAAATAAGGCTGCTATGAACATAATGGAGCATGTGTCTTTGTTCTATGTGGGGCATCTTTTGGGTATATGCCCAAGAGAGGTATAGCTGGATCCTCCGGTAGTTCAATGTCCAGTTTTCTGAGGAACCTCCAGACTGATTTCCAGAATGGTTTTACCAGTCTGCAATCCCACCAACAATGGGGGAGTGCTCCTCTTTCTCCACATCCTCGCCAGCATTTGCTGTCACCTGAGTTTTTGATCTTAGCCATTCTCACTGGTGTGAGGTGAAATCTCAGGGTTGTTTTGATTTGCATTTCCCTTATTACTAAAGATGTTGAACATTTCTTTAGGTGTTTCTCAGCCATTCGGCATTCCTCAGCTGTGAATTCTTTCTTAACACTGAAGCCCATTTTTTATTAGTGTTATTTGTCTCCCTCCAGTCTAACTTCTTGAGTTCTTTTTATATTTTGGATATAAGCCTTCTATCAGTTGTAAGATTGGTAAAGAACTTTTCCCAATCTGTTGTTTACCATTTTGTCCTAACAACAGTGTCCTTTGCTTACAGAAGCTTTGTGGTTTTATGAGATCCAATTTGTCGATCCTTGATCTTAGAGCATAAGTGATTGGTGTTTTGTTCAAGAAATTTTCTCCAGTGCCTATGTGTTCGAGATGCTTCCCCACCTTTTCTTCTATTAGTTTGAGTGTATCTGGTTGATGTTGATGTCCTTGATCCACTTGGACTTAAGCTTTGTACAGGGTGATAAGCATGGATCGATCTGCATTCTTCTACATGTTGACCTCCAGTTGAACCAGCACCATTTGCTGAAAATGCTATCATTTTTGCATTGGATGGTTTTGGCTCCTTTGTCCAAAATCAAGTGACCATAAGTGTGTGGGTTCATTTCTGGGTCTTCAATTCTAATCCACTGGACTCTCTACCAATACCATACAGTTTTTATCACTATTGCTCTGTAATACTGCTTGAGTTCATGGATAGTGATTCCCCCAGAAGTCCTTTTATTGTTGAGGATAGTTTTAGCTATCCTGGGGTTTTTTGGTTATTCCAGATGAATTTGCAAATTGTTCTGTCTAACTCTTTGAAGAATTGGATTGGTATTTTGATGGGGACTGCATTGATTCTGTAGATGACTTTTCGTAAAATGGCCATTTTTACTATATTAATCCTGCCAATCCATGAGCATGGGAAATCTTGCCATCTTCTGAGAACTTCTTCAATTTCTTTATTCAGAGGCTTGAAGTTCTTATCATACGTATCTTTTATTTGCTTGGTTAAAGTCACACCGAGGTATTTTATATTATTTGGGTCTATTATGAAGGGTGTCGTTTCCCTAATTTCTTTCTTGGCTTGTTTCTCTTTTGTGTAGAGGAAGGCTACTGATTTATTTGAGTTGATTTTACACCCAGCCACTTTGCTGAAGGTGTTTATCAGGTTTAGTAGTTCTCTGATGGAAGTTTTGGGATCACTTAAATATACCATCATATCATCTGAAAATAGTGATATTTTGACTTCTTCCTTTCCAATCTGTTATATATATAGCTACTGGTTAGCTATATATGGCTTTTACTATGTTTAGGTACGGGCTTTGAATCCAATTCTTTCCAGGACTTTTATCATGAAGGGGTGTTGAATTTTGTCTAATGCTTTCTCAGCATCTAATGAAATGATCATATGGTTTTTATCTTTCAGTTTGTTTATATAGTGGATTATGTTGATGGTTTTCCATACATTATACCATCCCTGCATCCCTGGAATGATACCTACTTGATCATGATGGATGATTGTTTTGATGTGCTCTTGGATTCGGTGTGCAAGAATTTTATTGAGTATTTTTGTGTCGATATTCATAAGGGAAATTGGTCTGAAGTTCTTTCTTTGTTGGGTCTTTGTGAGGTTTTGGTATAAGAGTAATTGTGACTTCATAGAAGGAATTCCTTAGTGCTCCATCTGTTTCAAATTTGTGAAATAGTTTGGATAATATTGCTATCAATGCCTGATTGAATTCTGCACTGAACCCATCTGGACGTGGGCTCATTTTGGTTGGGAGACTTTTAATAACTGCTTCTATTTCACTAGGAGTTATGGGGTTGTTTAAATGGTTTATCTGTTCCTGATTTAACTTTGGTACCTGGTATCTATCTAGGAAATTGTCCATTTCCTCCAGATTTTCAGGTTTTGTTGAATATAGGCATTTGTAGTAGGATGTGATGATTTTTTGAATTTCCTCTGATTCTGTAGTTATGTCTCCCTTTTCATTTCTGATTCTGTTAATTTGGACACACTATCTGTGTCCTCTGGTTAGTCTTCCTAAGGGTTTATCTATATTGTTGATTTTCTCAAAGAACCAACTTTTGGTTCTGTTGATTCTTTCTATGGTCCTTTCTATTTGTACTTGGTTGATTTAAGCTCTGAGTTTGATTATTTCCTGCCTTCTACTCCTCCTGGGTGTATTTGCTTCTTTTTGTCTAGAGCTTTTAGGTGTACTGTCAAGCTGCTCATATATGCTCTCTCCTGTTTCTTTCTGCAGACACTCAGAGCTATGAGTTTTCCTCTTAGCACAGCTTTCATTGTGTCCCATAAGTTTGGATATGTTGTACCTTCCTTTTCATTAAATTCTAAGAAGTCTTTAATTTCTTTCTTTATTTCTTCCTTGACCAGGTTATCACTGAGTAGAGCATTGTTCAACTTCCATGTATCTGTGGGCATTCTTTCTTTATTGTTATTGAAGACCAGCTTTAGCCTGTAATAGTCTGATAGGATGCATGGGATTATTTCTAAGTTTCTGTATCTGTTGAGGGCTGTTTTTTGCCTGATCATAGGGTCAATTTTGGAGAAAGTACAATGAGGAGCTGAGAAGAATGTATATCCTTTTGCTTTAGGATAGAATGTTCTATAAATATCTGTTAAGTCCATTTGGCTCATGACTTCTCTTAGTCTGTCTATGTCTCTGTTTACTTTCTGTTTCCATGATCTGTCCATTGATAAGAGTGGGGTGTTGAAATTTCCTACTATTATTGTGGGAAGTGCAATGTGGGCTTTGAGCTTTAGTAGGGTTTCTTTTATGTATGTAGGTGCCCTTGCATTTGGAGCATAGATATTTAGGATTGAGAGTTCATCTTGGTGGATTTTTCCTTTGATGAATATGAAGTGTCCTTCCTTATCTTTTTTGATGACTTTTGGTTGAAAATCTATTTTCTTCGATATTGGAATGGCTACTCCAGCTTTCTTCTTCAGACCATTTCCTTGGAAATTTGTTTTCCAGCCTTTTACTCTGAGGTAGTGTCTGTCTTTGTCTCTGAGGTGTGTTTCCTGTAGGCAGCAGAAAGCTGGGTCCTCATTGAGTATCCAGGTTGTTAATGTGTCTTTTTATTGGGGAATTGAGTCCATTGATATTGAGAGATATTACAGAATAGTGATTGTTGCTTTTTTTTATATTCATATTTGGATGTGAGATTATGTTTGTGTGCTTTTCTTCTCTTTGTTTTATTGCCAAAACGATTAGTTTCTTGATTTTTCTGTGGTGCAGCCTGCCTTCTTATGTTGGGCGTTACCATTTATTATCCTTTGTAGGGCTGGATTTATAGAAAGATATTGTATAAATTTGGTTTTGTCATGGAATATCTTGGTTTCTCCACCTATGTTAATTGAGAGTTTTGCTGGATACAGTAACCTGGGCTGGCATTTGTGTTCTCTTAGGGTCTGTATGACATCTGTCCCGGATTTTCTGGCTTTCATAGTCTCTGTGTGACATGTCTGTTGTAATTCTGATAGGTCTGCCTTTATATGTTACTTGACCTTTTTCACTTACTGCTTTTAATATTATTTTATTGTTTTGTGCATTTGGTGTTCTCACTATTATGCTATGGGAGGAGTTTCTTTTCTGGTCCAATCTATTTGGAGTTCTATATGCTTCTTGTATGTTTATGGGCACCTCTTTCTTTAGGTTAGGGAAGTTTTCTTCTATGATTTTGTTGAAGATATTTACTGGCCCTTTGAGCTGGGTGTCTTCACACTCTTCTATACCTATTATCCTTAGGTTTGATCTTCACGTTGTGTCCTGGATTTCCTGTATGTTTTGGGCCAGTATTGTTTCTGTTTTACATTATCTTTAACAGTTGTGTCAATAATTTCTATGTAATCTTCTGCTCCTGAGATTCTCTCCTCTATCTCCTGCATTCTGTTGGTGATGCTTTTATCTATGACTCCTTGTCTCTTCCTTTGGTTTTCTATATCCAGGGTTGTCTCCCTTTGTGCTTTCTTTATTGCTTCTATTTCCATGTTTAATTCCTTCACCTATTTGATTGTGTTTTCCTGTAATTCTTTCAGGGATTTTGCATTTCCTCTCTATAGGCTTCTGCTTGTTTATTTGTGTTTTCCTGCATTTCTCTAAGGGAGTTCTTCATGTCTTTCTTGAAGTCCTCCAGCATCATGATCAAATGTGATTTAAATTCTAGATCTTGCTTTTCTGGTGTGTTTGGCTATTCAGTGTTTGCTTTGGTGGAAGAATTGGGCCCCGATAATTCCATGTAGTCTTGGTTTCTGTTACTTGAGTTCCTGTGCTTGCATCTCACCATCAGGTTGTCTCTGGTGTTACCTTGTTCTGCTATTTCTAACAGTGGCTAGACCATCCTACAGGCCTGTGTGTCAGGAGTGCTGTAGACCAGTTTTCTTTCAGCCAGTTATGGGAACAGAGTATTCTGCTTTCAGGCGTGTAGTCTTTCCTGTCTACTGGTCTTCAGCTGTTCCTGTGTGGCGTCTGTCCTGAGACCCCCAGGCAGGTCACTTAGAGCAGAAAAGTTGTTCTTACCTCTTGTCCCGGGCCTGAAGTTGCTCCTCGGGAGCAGCATTTCAGGT
Source organism: Rattus rattus (assembly GCF_011064425.1). Lineage (NCBI taxonomy): Eukaryota > Metazoa > Chordata > Mammalia > Rodentia > Muridae > Rattus > Rattus rattus. Next base: position 157,896,854 of record NC_046154.1, on the reverse strand, counting down.
ATTCATGAGGGCAGCAACCAGGATGGCCTGCCCTGCCTTTTCTTGGGTCCCTGTGCACAGGGGTCCCAGATGGCATTAGGCACTTTCCTCTAGAGTCAGAAATATGAGCAGAGTGTAGTCTCTTCTGGCTTTCCAGGTACATCTGCCCCTCTTAATATTAAGCTTTCCCTCTCATGGAATTAGTATGCAGGGAACTGTTTGACTGGACCCCTTCAGATCCATACAGTATCTGGACCATAGGGGACCTGCAGCTTGAGTGCCCCTGTCTTCCTGTTCCCAGAGGCCCTATACAGTTTCCCCTTGGGCCAGGGATGTGGGCAAGTGTGGGCAGTACTGGCGGTCTTCCTGCCCTGCAGTCTCAGGAGTGCCCACCTGCCTGAGCGATGAGCTCTCTCTCCCATGGGGTTTGGGAGCAGGGATCTATAGGCTGGGATCAGTGAGGTCTGGCCTCCAGCTAGAAACTGGAAGTGTCCGATCCCTGAGTCCACCGGGCAGGTCACTTGGAGCACAAAAGTTGGTCTTATATCTGGTCCCAGGCCTGATGTTGCTCCTCAGGGGCTGCGTTTCAGCTCTTCATGAGGGCAGCAACCAGAAGGACCTGCCCCGCCTTTTCTTGGGTCCCTGGGCACAGGGGTCTCAGATGGTACTAGGTGTTTTCCTCTAGAGTCAGAAATGTGGGCAGAGTGTGGTCTCTTCTGGCTTCCCAGGCGTGTCTGCCCCTCTGAAGGTTTAGCTCTCCCACCCATGGGATTTGGGTGCAGGGAGCTGTTTGACCAAGTCCCTTCAGATACGGGCAGTGTTGAACCACAGGGAACCTGCAGCTTGAGTGCCCCTATCTTCCTCATGAGTTCGTTTCTTTCTGAGTAAAGACTACTTTTCTGAGAAGTATGTAAGGTATAAAAGAAAATAATTAAGTAAAAAAATTAGAGCTTATTTTATCCATAAGAGTCTTCATATTGATGACTCCACATTTCCTCCTCAAACCCCTGACCTGCTGGAGCTGAACTGTGACAACAACAAAAAAGCAAAATTCAGAGGAGTTTGTTTCAAGTACATCCTTTATAGTACATCATAAAGGAAGGAAAGACAGGCACCCAAAGCAGAACCTGGAAGCAAAAACTGAAGATGTCCTGGGGAAATGTTGCTTTCTAGCTTACTTTCAGATTTAGGTCTGTTAAACCTTCCAAGACAAGCTGCACACAAATGGCACTACTCACAATGGACTGGAGCCTCCCACATCTGAATCATTAATAATAAACATGACACATTAAGTTGCCTATATATCAGCCTTTTGAAGGAACTTTTTCAGTTGAAGTTTTCTCTTTCCAGATGACTCTAGGTTGTGTCAAGTAAACAAACAAACAAACCCAAAGCCATTCAGCTGGGTTATGATGATCAAACATACACACACACACACACACACACACACACACACACACACACACACACGCGCGCATATACACACCTTTAATCCCAGGAGACCTCTCTCAGTTAGAGATCAGGCTAGTCTACAGACTGAGTTCCATGACAGCTGAGCTACACAGAGATATGCTGCTTCAAAAAAAAAAAAAAAAAAAAAAAAAAAAAAACTAAGCAATTCAATTTTTCAATCTCATTAATAATTTCAAAGACCAAAGTCTTCATTTCACTATTTCTTTTTTTTTTAAGATGTAACGTCTTATTTTTTTCCTCCATCTTTATTAAATTGGATATTTCTTATTTACATTTCAATTGTTATTCCCTTTCCTGGTTTCCAGATCAACATCCCCCTAACCCTCCCCCTCACCTTCTATATGGGTGTTCCCCTCCCCATCATCCCCCCAATTACCGCCCTCCCCTCAACAATCTCGTTCACTGAGGGTTCAGTCTTGGCAGGACTAAGGGCTTCCCCTTCCGCTGGTGCCCTCACCAGGCTATTCATTGCTACCTATGCAGTTGGAGCTCAGGGTCAGTCCATGTATAGTCTTTGGGTAGTGGCTTAGTCCCTGGTTGGCATTGTTGTTCATATGGGATCTCAAGCCCCTTCAAGCTCTTTCAGTCCTTTCTCTGAATCCTTCTCATAATTTCTTTGTATTAAATTTTTGTTATTGTTGAGCCTTTATGTCATCGATTTTATTAATGAAGTGGCTTTGATTATGCCTTATAATTCGTCACTTTTAATTGTCATCTTGTTTTTCTAAGGCCTTCAGCTCCATTATTAAGTTATTAATTTGAGATATCTCAAAGGTGATGGTGCAGGTGCTTAATCTTATAAACTATTTTAGGACTACCTCTACTGTCCCATTGATTTTATTTTATGTATTGTGGGTTTTTTGCTCACTTGATGGCATGTATTAATATATATTGTGGTTTGTTTCCATGCAATTTTAGGGGTTGTTAAGTTTTTGTTTCTTCTTATTAATATCATTCAGTAGTCTATTGTTTAATTTCAATATGTTTCCATATTTCTATACTTTCTATTGCTGAAGATATCCAGCTTTATTCTTTTGTGGTCAGATAGAATGCTGATTGTTGCTCCAATTTCTCTATATTTGTTGATACTTTATGTCTTATATGTTGTTGATTTTAGGAAAAGACCCATGGACTACCAGGAACAATGTATATCCTTTTGCATTTGAGTCCATTGTTCTGAAGATGTCTATTAGATCCATTTGGCTCATGATGTTATTAAATGCCAATATTTTATTTATATATTTTCCAAATTCTGATTTCAATGCAAAATAACTGAAATTCAACTTGATTTCTTTCTTTTTTTTTTTTTTAAGATTTATTTATTATATGTAAGTACACTGTAGCTGTCTTCAGACCACCAGAAGAGGGCATCAGATCTCATTACAGATGGTTGTGAGCCACCATGTGGTTGCTGGGAACTGAACTCAGGACCTCTGGAAGAGCAGCCAGTGCTCCTAACCGCTGAGCCATCTCTCCAGCCCTCAACTCGATGTCTTAAAGGCAAGCAAGTTAATGTCAAAATGTGAACATTTTGATCAATTAATACGTCTAGTTTTTAAAAACTGAACATACGCTCATGACATCAGTTTGGAAAGACTCATGAGGCATATTCTCAACAATCTACTACTGTAAATTTTTCTCCTAACCATCCAGAATGAATATCTTTACATCTGGGTTTATTCCAATGTTAGCTACAATTTGTCTCATATTTCTGACAGGTAGGTAGGTAGATAGATAGACAGACAGACGGATGGACAGACAGACACACACACACACACACATAGAGAAAGAGAATTTCTGTTCCTTGAATTTGCTTCATCCATCTATAATTGAAGAGAAATCTATCCTTTTGTTCTCCATTTAGAGTCAGTGTGTGTGTGTGTGTGTGTGTGTGTGTGTGTGTGTGTGTGTGTGTGTGATGCTTGTGCACATGTGGGCTTGCTTTACAGATGCCTTACATAGAAGACAAGATACCTTCTTCAACTGTTTTTCTACCTTATTTTTTGAGACAGTGTCTCTCACTGAATCTGGAGCTTGCTGCTGTGTCTACTCCTGGAATTATACTGTTTCTTTCTACTAATTCTAGAGTTATAGACATAGATGGACAATCAGATCAGGCCTTTTTATATGAATGGTAGGAACTCATAATCAGATCCTCATATTATATATAGAATTGTATAATGTTATTATGAGAATTGGCCCAGGATTCTTGTGGCAAAATCTCAGATTTGTCAGGAAAAATAGTTATATAAAAATTCAATGCTATAAAACAGCTTGATTAACTTTTTAAAAATTATTTTATTTCTTTATATTCTAGCCATTGCCCCTCCTTCTGACTCCCTTCCACATTTCCTCATCCCATTCCTACTCACCTTTGCCTCCAAGAGGGTGTTCATGCAGCTTTCTTCCCTGGGGCCTCAAGTCTTTCATGGATTAGGAGCATCTTCTCCCACGAGGTCCAGACAAGGCAGTCCTCTGCTATACATGTTCTGTGGCCCTAGGACCAACCTATGTATGCTGCCTGGTTGTTGGTTCAGTCTGTGGAATTTCCCAGGAGTTCGGGCTAGTTGAGACCTCTAGTCTTTCTATTGGGTTGCCCTTTCCTCAGCTTCTTCAATCCTTCCCCTAATTCAATCATAGGGGTCTCCAACTTCAGTCCAATTGTTGGTGTAAGCATCTGCATCTGTCTCAGTGATGTGCTGGTAGGACCTCTTAGAAGACAGCCATGCTAGACTCCTGACTGTTGCACATCACAGTATCTGTATTAGCGTCAGGCTTTGGTGTTCCCCCATGAGATGGATCCCATGTTGGGCTGGTCACTCACTGGACAGTCTTTATTTCAGTCTCTTCTCTATTTTTGACCCTACAGTTCTTTTAGACAGTGTATTAGTCAGAGTTCTCTATAGCCAGAGAACTTAAAGGTAGTCTTTATATAGTAAGGGAATTTGTTATGATGACTTAGAGTCTGTAGTCCAACTTCCCAACAATGGTCAACTGTGAGTGAAAGTCCAAGGATCTAGCAGTTGCTCAGTCCCACAAGACAAGCAGGTTAAGAGAGAATCTTCCTTCTTTCAATGTTCTTATGTAGGTCTTCAGCAGAAGGTGTGGCCTAGATTAAAGGGGTGTACCACCATGCTTGGATATGGGACTTGCTTTGTCCTCAATGACCTTAAACTCAGAAATTTCCTTGACTTAGTCTCCTGAAATTCATAGCCACTATGCCTCAAGATCTGGATCACAGGTGAGCCTTCCAATTCTGGATTGTAATTCATTCCAGATATAGTCAAGTTGACAACCAGGAATAGCCATTATAATCCAGTCCTTATCAACTTGACCCAAATAATATCTCATGTCCACGTAAAACAATAGCAAGGTCATGAATATGCCTGACATAATATAACTATTCCTCATACAATCACAAACACCTTTGCAATGGGGCAAAGTTCCCTTGGGAACATTCTTTTAGTATCTCAACTTAAATACTAATTGATGTTAAAGAAATTGGAAGAAAGGACAAATAGCTATACAAATGTTTTCTTAACAAAATAAAACAGAAGCACTCATATTATTTTTAAAATCCTTGTTTCTGCAGCTGGTCATGAAGCTTTAGATGGAATTTTTAACTACCTTTCATTACTGCCCATTCTATATTTTCTCTACCTTTGCAAGCACCTCAGCAGGTCTTGGCTCTTTTCCTGGAAGAAGGACCCATACCTTCATTCCTGATGGGTCTGTGTCCTTTGTCATTCAGCTTGGATTAGGCTGTTGCAGTTTCCCATTGACTTTAATCACAGGACCCAGTAATACTAATAGACACCCTAAGGTATCTCCTGCACTACAGACATAATCCTTCTTACCTCCTTTGTGGAGAGGTAATCTAATTTCCCATGGCAATGTAGATCTATCACCCCTCCTAAAACTGTTATTCCTTTCTTAGCCTGTTGGTTTAAGGGCATTAGGCCCAAAATGACCAGGGGGAAGTCTGAGTTTCCAGTTCAATTGAAAGCTTGTTGTGGCTGCTGGTAGGGGCACTCCTCTGGAACCAAAATTTCTAGGCCAGCAGAAATTTCTAGGGTTGTGGGGACAGGAAGCAAAATTTTTCCTAGAGAATCACTAGGAGTGACAGTAAGTAGAACTATTCCCTTTTTCACCCCTTGATTCCTAAACCAGTGGATCCTAGCTATGGGGGAAACTGTACTATATATTGGACACCTTCTGAAGAACTCTGCCCCAGCCCTCCATGCTGCTGCCACCTAATTGGCACTGTAACTGCGTCTTCAAATGGTCATTCCATCTTTCAATCAGACCAGCAGCTTCAGGATGATATAGAACATGGCAAGACCAGTGGATTCCATGACTGTTGGCCCACCGTCACATTTCTCTGGCTGTAAAATGGGTTCCTTGGTCAGAAGCAATACTGTATGGAATACCACAACAATGGATAAGGCATTCTGTAAGTCCACGGATGGTGGTTTTGGCAGAAGCATTATGTGTAGGAAATGCAAATTCATAACCAGAATAAGTATCTATTTCAGTAAGAACAAAACATTATCCTTTCCACAGAGGAAGTACTTCAATGTAGTTAACCTGCCATGACTTTGCTGGCTGGTCACCTCGAGGAATGGTGCCATATCTGGGGCTCAGTGTTGGTCTCAGCTGTTGACAGATCTGGCATTCAGTGGCAGCTGTGGCCAGATCAGCATTGGTCCAAGCATAACCCCCATACCAATCACCGTGGCCACCTTGTTGATGTGTCCATTGAGCAATGACAGGGATGGCTGGGGAAAGAGACTGACTATCCACAGAATGGATCATTTTATCCAGTTAATTATTGAACTCCTCCTCAGCTGAAGTCACCTTTTGATGAGCATTTACATGTGACACAAATGTCTTCACATCCTTTGATTATGTGGAGAGATCTACCCACATATTTCTTCCCCAGATGTCTTTCTCACCAATTTTCCAATCATGATCTTTCCAAGTCCCTAACCATCCAGCCAATCCATTGGCTACAGCCTACGAGTTAGTGAACAATCATACATCTGGCCATTTCTTCTTCACACAAACTAATACTGTGGGTACTGCCTGAAGTTCTGTCCACTGTGAAGATTTTCCTTCACCTGTGTCTTTCAGAGTTGTCCCCCAAAGGGGTTGTAATACCACAGCTGTCCACTTCTGGGTGGTGCCTGTATAAAATGCAGAGCTGCCAGTAAACCAGGTCCTAGTCTTCTCTTCTTCAGTCAACCATAATTAATACCCCATGTGGCTATAGGCACATGCTTGGTAGCAGATGACATTGTAACAGGAGCAGAAAACATAGGCATTTGAGCAACTTCTTCATGTAACTTGCTTGTGCCTTCAGAACCTGCTCAGTCACGATCACTATACACCACTTCCATTTGATAGTAGACTGATGCTGTGCACGTCCTAGTTTATGACTTGGAGGGTCTGATAACACTCAGCTTCTGATGGCCAGTTCAGGTCACATAGGAACTTGGTGTCCTATTGTAAAACGTTCAGCTTCCATTAAGGTCGAATAGCAGGCCAAAAGCTGTTTTTCAAAGGGAAAATAATTGTCTGAAGATGATGGTAGAGCTTTGCTCCAAAATCCCAAATGTCTCTCTGTGATTCACCTACAGGGGACTTCCAGAGGTTCCAAATAGCATCTCTATCTAGACCAACACCTCAAATACCATCAGGTCTTCTCGATCATATGGTCCAAGTGGTAAAGCAGCCTGAACAGCAGTCTGGAATTGTTGAAGAACCTTTTCCTGTTCCAGGCCCTACACAAAGCTAGCAGCTTTCCAAGTCACTTGGTAAATGGGCATGAATAACACACCCAAATGAGGAATGTGCTGTCTCCATAATCCAAATAGACCCACTAAATGTGTTTCTTTTGTGGTGGTATGAGGGGCCAGGTTCAATAACCTATCTTTCACCTTAGAAGGAATATCTGTGCATGCCCCATACCATGGGACTCCTAAGAATTTCACTGAGGTGAAATTCCTTGAATTCTGGTTCGATTTATCTCCCATTCTGGGATACCCATATATGTTACCAATGAATCCAAAGTGGTTTCTACTTCCTACTCACTTGGTCCAATCAGCATAATGTCATCAATCTACTGTACCAATGTGATATTTTGTGGAAGAGACAGATGATAAAGATCTCTTCTAAGTTATGACACAGGGCAGGAGAGTTAATATATCCTTGAGGCAAAACAGTAAAGGTATACTGCTGGCCTTGCCAGTTGAAAGCAAACTGCTTCTGGTGGTCCTTATGGACAGGTACTGAGAAGGCATTTGTTAGATCAATAGCTATATACCAGATACCAGATGTGTTAATTTACACAAGTAACAAAAATACATCTGGTACAGCAACTGCAGTCACATTTACTACCTGATGTAGTTTTAGATAGTCAACTGTCATTCTCCATGATCCACCTGTTTTCTTCACTGGCCAGATAGGAGAGTTAAAGAGATATGTGGTGGGAACCACCACCCCTGCATCTTCCAAGTCCTTGATGGTGGCAGTAATTTCCACAGTTCCTCCAGGAATACAATACTGGTTTTGATTCACTATTTTCTTTGGCAGAAGCAACTCTAAAGGCTTCCATTTAGCCTCGCCAACATAATAGTCCTCACTCCATAGGTCAGGGAACCAATGTGAGAATTCTGCCAATTTCTAAGTATATCTATCCCAATTATACATTCTGGAACTGGGGGAGTGACCACAGGATATGTTCAGGGACCTAGTGGACCTACTGTGAGTCAGACATTATTCAAAACTTTATTAATCACATGTCCTCCATAAGCCCCACTTTAACGGGACGGCCACAGTGTGTCTTGGGATCTCCTGGGATCAGTATCTATTCAGAACCAGTATCTAATAAATCCTGGAAAGTCTGATTATTTCCTTTCTCCCAGTGTAAAAGGACATATGTCCCTCTGGGGAAGCACTGGAGAAAGGCTAACAGCAAAACTTTTAGGATCTCATCAAGATCCTTTCTCAGGGGAACCTGGCTACCCTTTCATTCAAGGTATTCTGGGTCTGCAAACTGGTTCAAGTCTGGAAATTGATTCACTGACCAAGACTGCCTTTTGCCACCATCCAATGTTGCCTTTCTTTCATTTGTTTGAAATTTTTTCTGCTTATACAAATCAAACAGATATGCAGTAAATTTCCTATCTATTTCATGCTTGGAAACACCATGACTGATTAGCCAGTACCAAAGGTCCAAACAAGTTATACCATTATAAATTTCACCTCTCCTATGCTGACCATTATGGGCTATGCTATTAAAATGTTGCTTTGTCTATGCTGTCCATTATAACAACTTTGATCATCTTGTCTCTGGTGATTCAATGCTTCCACCTGGCCCTTGTTACCTTGGGGCCCAATTAAACCCATTGTATTGAGCAGCAGCATCTCCAACCCTAAGGTCCAACATAAGGTAAAGGGCAAGGACAAATTCTTCAAATGTGCTGGTGCCCCTCTCACCAGTTTGTGTCTTATAGGACTTTTGACGGGCATATCTTCTGGACCTTCCCATTGTGGAGGATTAGGTTTTACACAACTTATCCACTGTAACATTGCAATTTCCCTGAGCCTTAAAATCCCTTCATCAACACTAAGCCAAGGGATATCAGGTATCTCTAAGTCCTTTTCAGTAGGCCATCTTTTGATAAACACTTCAACCAACCATTCAAACAAACTTCTGACACCTTTTTAAACTGTGCAAGCTTCCATATTAAACCTAGAATCTCCACTCAGAGGGCCCATGTCAATAACTCAGACTGATATAGTTTCATGCTATCTCATACCCTTAAAATCCATTCCCACACATATTCCCGAGAATTCTGCTTGGATGAATTAGAAAACTCATTAAGCTCCTTAGTAGTATAGCATATTTCTTTGTGGATTACACTTTTTATCTCCCCTTTAGGGGCCTGTTTTGCCTTGAGTCTGGTTATAGGTCTAGAAGAAATTATTGCTGGGCCTTGAGGAACATCAGTATTGTATTGTCTGGCATTTTCTTCAGAGAAACTCACTGCTGCTTTGTCAGACTCTGAGGGATTAGTTCCCTCATGTGAAAAAGGCATTGTTTCAAGGGGTGGGGCTGAGGGTACTACTTCCTCAGGTGGGGTAAACCCTTGAGAATCTGAAGATTCAAAGTTCTCAGCTTCAACAGGGTCCTCCGACACATGCTCATCTCAGGTTATAGGATCCCATTCTTTGCTAATTAATTCCCTTACTTAAACGACTGACACCCTCTGAAGCTGAGACTTGAATTTTCACTGTAATTCAGTCAACCCTATAATGAGGAATTCAGTTTAATTTTCTGCAGCTCAGTTCTATGGATGCTGCAGAGAAGATTCTCTTCAAGGGCACATTTAGAAACCTTTAGATTATTTATTTGCATCTGGAACTGTTCAATTTTATACAGCTCATTCTTTTCCTTCATCAATTTCTCCAAAGAAACTAAGAGCAACAAGCCAGCAAAATCTTTTTCTGATTTTTCCCCTAACATATAGAAAATTTTGTACACCAGATTACATAATTCATCACCAGTTACAATTGATGAATCAAGAGAATCAAAAGCATTAGCTTCTTTGAGTTTGAAATATAGTTTCCATCACGGGCCTTCAATATTCTCCGAGCCTCCAGGAGAGAATCTGGAGAGGTTTTAATAGTTGAAGGGACTTGCAAATTATTAAACTAGCTCCAGATTCTTATTTTCACTTTTATTAGATATCTTTCAAATAATATCCCCCTTCCATGTTTCCTCTCCATACCCCAACACACAACCTCCATGAGAGTGCTCCCCCACCCACCCACCTCCCCACACTGTCATTCCCCTATACTGGGGTATCTAGCCTTCACAGGATCAAGGGCCTCTCCTCTCATTGATGTCCAACAAGACCCATCCTCTGCTACATATGCAGCTGAAGAACTGGGTTGTTCTAATGTGTACTCTTTGGTTGGTGGTTCAGTCCCTGGGAGCTCTGTGGTGTCTGGTTGGTTGATATTGTTTTTCTTCCTATGGGGTTGCAAACCCCCTCAGCTACCTCAATCCTTTCTTTACCTCCTCCATTGAGGACCAAGTTCTCAGTCCAATGGTTGGCTGTGAGCATCTGCCTCTGTATTTTTCAGGCTCTAACAGAGCCGCTCAGGAGACAGCTATATCATGCTCCTGTCAGCACACACCTCTTGGCATCCCCAATAGTGACTGGGTTTGATGACTGCATATGGGATGGATCCCCATGTGTGGCAATCTCTAGATGGCCTTTCCTTGAATCTCTGCTCCACAGTTTGTTTCCTGTGAAATTTTGTTTCCCCTCTGAAAAGGACTGAAGCATCCAGATTCTTAAAAGATTCATCCTTATAATTCTGCTCTATTTCTGGGTCAGAAATTTTGACTGTGGGTTGGTAGCCCCATCCCTCCACTTGAAGCCCTGTCTATCTACTGGAGGTGGACTCTTTGTTTCCTCTCCCCACTATTGAACATTTTGGCTAAGGTCACCCCCATTGAATCCTGAGAGTGTCTCACCTCCCAGGCCTCTTGTACTTTCTAGAGGATCCCCCTCACCTCCCACACCTAGAGGCTTCATATTTTCATTTATTCTCCTGGCCCTCTTGGCTTCTCTTCTGTTCCCTGCCCCATTTCTGTTCTTATTCCTCTTTTCCCCTCCCCACCCAGATCCCTCCCTCCCTCTGCCTCCCATGATAATTTTGTTTTCCCTTCTAAGTGAGATTGAAGTATCCTCATTTGGGGCTGGCCTCCTGCTTGTTAAACTTATGATCTGTGGGCTGTACCCTAGATATTCTGTATATTTGGCTAATATCCACTTATATACCATGCATGTACTTTTGGGTCTGGGCTACCTGACTCAGGATGATATTTTCTAGTTCCATCCATTTGCCTACTAAATTCATGATGTTCTCAGTTTTAATAGCTGAATAGTATTCCATTGTGTAAATGAACCACATTTTCTGTATCAATTCCTCTATTGAAGGACATCTGGGTTGTTTTCAGCTTCTAGCTACTACAAATAAGGCTGTTATGTGCATAGTGGAGCATATGTTCTTGTGGTATGGTAGAGCATCTTTTGAGTATATGTCAAGGAGTAGTATAGCTGGGTCTTCAGGTAGAACTATTTCCAATTTTCTGAGGAACCACTAGATTGATTTCAGAGTGGTTGTACCAGCTTGTAATCCTACCAGCAATGGAGGAGTGTTCCTCTTTCTCTGTATCCTCACCAGCATGTGATGTCACTTGAGTTTTTGATCTTAGCCATTCTTACTGGTGTGAGGTAGAATCTCAGGGTCATTTTGATTTGCATTTCCCCGATGACTAAGGACTGTGAACAATTCTTTAAGTGTTTCTCAGCCATTCAAGATTCTTCTGTTGTAAATTCTTGGTTTATCTCTATTCCCCATTTTCAATTGGGTTATTTCATTTTTTGGAGGTTAAATTCTTGAGTTCTTTATATATTTTGGATATTAGCCCTCTGTTGGATGTAGAGTTAGTGGACTTTTTTCCCCAATCTTTAGGATGCTGATTTGTCCTATTGGTAGTATCTTTTACCTTACAGAAGCTTTCCAATTTCATGAGGTCCCATTTATCAAGTGCTGATCTTAGAGCCTGAGCTATTGGTGTTCTGTTCAGAACAGTTCCTCCTGTACCAGTGAGTTTGAGGCTATTTCCCACTTTCTTTTCTATTAGATTCAGTATATGTGGTTTTATGTAGAGGTCCTTGATCCAATTTAGGGAGGGGGGATCTCATTTTTCCCATCAATAAAAGAAAGTTACCCTTAGTATATTTCTAAACAAGTCACCAATCTCTGACAAATTTAAAGGATCTGCCCAATTCCCATAAGGTCTATGTAAAAATAGAAGAGAAAATTAGAATCAATATGTCTAAGTACAGATTTGTGAACACAGATGGATGAATTGGAACAATTACATGGTAGCTCATAAACATCTGCAACTTTAATTCCCAGGATTTCAACTCTCCATTCTGGCTTCTGTGTCCACTGCATGCTTGAGATGCAAAAACATACCTGCAGACAAACCATTCATACAGATTAAATAAATAAATAAATATTTTGAAATAATGTAATGATGAGAAGATTAAAACATAAAGGTGTTATACTATAAAGAAACACTCCCTAGCAAAGCCTGCCCTCTTGGGTTGCCCCTATCTCTGTCTGCCAGAGATCCTGACATCCTGTAGTTTCTCTCCCTTTCTCTGTGATTCCCACCATTCAAGATATATCGGGGATCTGGAGAGATGGCTCAGCGGTTAAGAGCATTAATTACTCTTCCAGAGGTTCTGAGTTCAATTCCCAGCAACCACATGGTGACTCACAACCATTTGTAATGGGATTCATTGCCCTTTTCTGGTGTGTCTGAAGACAGTGACAGTGTACTCACAGACATAAAATAAATAAATAAATCTTTTTCTTTAAAGAAAAAAAAAGACACATCAGAGTCCAGGTGCTTGGTAAAAACATAAACATTACCTTCTCTAGTTCTTCAGCACAAACCAGTTGACACTGCCAGCAAGAACCTGTAACAAGCTCCTTGAAGAAACACTTCAAAAGCATCAGACTATAGATGACAACCAGAGCAGGTGAGACAGAGAACGCAGCAGCAAACATCATACAGATAAAGGAAATACATGTTCTAAGCCTGCCAAGAATTAGTCCCATCCTAAACATTGTAAATTCCCCTACTGAAAAAAAAAGATGAATTGAACAACAACAAAGACACAAACAAAAACTAACTCTGCTTTTGCAATTCCTAAAGCATTAACAGAAACGTAAAACTGAAATATCATGCTTCCTCGAAAAAAGTATATAATAATGGCCCCTACAGAAAATGACCTGGACAAAAGTCTCAAAATATTCAAAAGAATCATGATATCTATGGTCAGATAACGAAAAGAATAGAAAGACAAAAATCATGGGTAAGAAAGTCTCCCCAAGTACAGAAAATAAAGTAGTTTGGCTTTTTAAAGAAAAGTCAAACAGAAACCATGTAGAAAATGAAAATGTAATAGGATAACTTAAAATGTCATTGGAAAGCCTCAACAGCAGAATTTTTCATATTGAAAAGTGTGAGAGTTGAGAATAGAAGATAAAGATAAGGAATTGGACCACTCAGTAAAGGTAATTAAGGTTGTTTTTTTTTTAATGTGATTGGAATATTTGAGAGATTGGAACCAACATGAAAAGGCATCCCCTCAGAATTATGGGTATAGAAGGAAAAATACTGTAATTAAGATAGAGAACATCTTCAGTAAAACATAGGAAAAAATACTCAAACCTGGAGAAAGAAATGTCCAACCACATGCAAGACACCTACAGAATACCAAATAGACAAAATGAGAAAAGAAGTGCTCTATGACATATTATAATTAAAATGTTAAAAAATGAGTAAAGGAATAATATTGAAAGCTTCAAAAGAAAAGGTCAAGCAATCTATTCATGCAGTCAACAAAGAAGAAGATGGCGGGAACAGGAATAAATAGCACTAAAGGTGTTTAAACAGGTAATAAAAATCCTTATTTCATATTTATTTAAAATTGCATTTAATACATTTAAGTATATGCATATACATATCTATATAGTTTAAATGAAATTATGATACTTGATGTAATAATGACACATACACATGAGTGTCATAGATTTTTGACCAAAATCCCAGTACAGATATGAGAAACCTCCTTTTGAGCTGTTAGTCAGGGGAAATGAAAAGATTCCCAAAACAGCATTATTGACAAAACTTTAATGCCAGAGCAGTCTGGAAAAATGTATGCCACACTAGAAAGACCACAACTGGCAACTCAGAATATTATACCCAGGAAAACTGCCCATTAGTATAGAAGAAAGAAAGAAAAATATTCATGATAAAGGAATTTGTGATCAATCATTCAGATGTATAGAGATCTCTGAAAGGAATACTTCAGTCTGAAGGACAAACATACCCAAGAGGCCCGAGGGAATAAATAAACAATTGCACAACAGCTAAAACAAAGAAGTCTAACAAAACACCACAAAATAAGACCAGGAAGTAATACACATTGCTCAGTAATAACTTTTCATCTTAATGGTCTCTATTACAAATAAAGAAACACAGATTAGAAGGTTGCATTAAAAAACAAAATCTAGGACACAGAACCCAGGAGCAGTCTGGGACAGGATCCCTCTGGTTTCTGCCTGCACCCAGAGCTGACCTGGTCCCATAGCTCACTGTACCCAAATCCCATGGGAGAAAGAGGTGGACTCTCAAAACTGAAAGCTCAGGGGAGACCACCACTTCTCACATTCTTGGCTGAGGAGGAACCCGACTAGAGCCCTCTAGACACAGGAACCCCGGAGCAATCTAGGACAGGATCCTTCCAGTTTTTGCCTGTGTGCAAAGCTGAAAACCAGTCTCCAGGTCCTCTGACACACTTAAGAGCAGAGGTAAGACCACCACTTCTGCTCCAAGGGACATGCCTGGAGCCCTCAGGACACAGGAACCCAGGAGCAGTCTGGGACAGAATACTTCCGGCTTCCACCTGTGCCTGGAGCTGACACTGTGATACAACTCTCTGTACCCAGATCCCAATGGGAGAACGTCAGTCTCCAGGAGTGCTGACACACAGGCTTAAAGGAGGGTCAAGCCACAGTCAGAGACAGCAAGAATAGCTAATGCCAGAGACAACCAGATGTCGAGAGGCAAGCACAGGAATCTAAGCAACAGAAACCAAAACTACATGGCATCATCAGAGCCCAGTTCTCCCAACAGAGCAAATACTGGATATCCAAATACACTGGAAAAGCAAGATTTAGATTTAAAATCACGTCTTATGATGATGATAGACCACTTTAAGAAGGACATAAATAACTTCCTTAAAGAAATACAGGACAACACAGGTAAACAAGTAGAAGCTCTTAAAGAGGAAAGACAAAAATCCCTTAAACAATTATAGGAAAACACAAACAAACAGGTGAAGAAATTGAACAAAAACATCCAGGATCTAAAAATGCAAATAGAAACAATAAAGAAATCACAAAGAGAGACAACCCTGGAGATAGAAAACCTAGGAACGAGATCAGGAATCGTAGACATAAGCATCACCAACAGAATACAAGAAATAAAAGAGAAAATCTCAGGAGCAGAAGATACCATAGAAAACATTAACACAGTCATCAAAGAAAATGTAAACTGCAAAAAATTCCTAACCCAAAACATCCAGGAAATCCAGGACACAATGAGAAATCAAACCTAAGGATGATAGGTATAAAAGAGAGCAAAGACCCCAATTTAAATGGCCAGTAAATATCGTTAACAAAACTATAGAAGAAAACTTCCCTAACCTAAAGAAAGAGATGCCCATAAACATACAAGAAGCCTATAGAACTCCAAATAGATTGGACCAGAAAAGAAATTCCTCCCATCACATAATAGTCAAAACGCCAAATGCACAATATAAAGAAAGAATATTAAAAGCAGTAAGGGAAAAAGGTCAAGTAACATATAAAGGCAGACCTATCAGAATTACACCAGACTTCTCACCAGAAACTATGAAAGCCAGAAGATCCTGGGCAGATGTCATACAGACCCTAAGAGAACACAAATGCCAGCCCAGGCTACTGTATCCAGCAAAACTCTCAATTAACATAGATGAGAAACCAAGATATTCCATGATGAAACCAAATTTACACAATACCTCTCTACAAATCCAGCCCTACAAAGGATAATAGATGGAAAACTCCAACACAAGCAGGGAGGAAACTACCCCTTAGAAAAAGCAAGAAAGTAATCTCCTTGCAACAAAATCACAAAGGGGGGGGGACACAACCATAATTCCACCTCTAACAACAAAAAAAAAAAAACTAAAAAAAAAACAGGAAACAACAATCACTATTCCTTAATATCCCTTAACATGAATAGACTCAATTCCCCAATAAAAAGACATAGTCTAACAGACTGGATACATAAAGAGGACCCAGCATTTTGCTGCATACATGAAACACAGTGACAAAGACAGACACTGCCTCAGAATAAAAGGCTGGAAAACAGTTTTTCAAGTAAATGGTCTCAAGAAACAAGCTGGGCCAATAAAATCAACTTTCAACAAAAAGCTGCCAAAAAAGATAAAGAAGGTGTATTGGCTGGTTTTGTGTGTCAACTTGACACACGCTGAAGTTATCACAGAGAAAGGAGCTTCAGTTGAGGAAATGCCTCCATGAGACCCAGCTGTAAGGCATTTTCTCAACTAGTGATCGAAGGGGGGAGGATCCATTGTGGGTGGTGCCATCGATGGACTGGTAGTCTTGGGTTCTGTAAGAAAGCAAGCTGAGCAAGGCAAAGGAAGCAAGCCAGTAAGTAACATCCCTCCATGACCTCTGCATCAGCTCCTGCTTCCTGACCTGCTTGAGTTCTAGTCCTGACTTCCTTTGGCAATGAACAGCAACATGGAAGTAAGCTGAATAAACCTTTTCCTCCCCAACTTGCTTCTTGGTCATGATGTTTGTGCAGGAATAGAAACCCTGACTAAGAGAGAAGAACACTTCATATTCATCAAAGAAAAGTCCACCAAGATGAACTCTCAATCCTGAATATCTATGCTCCAAAAGCAAAGGCACATACATTCATAAAAGGAACCTTTTAAAAGCTCAAAGCACACATTGTACCTCACACGATAATAATGGGAGACTTCAACAGCCCATGCTCAGCAAGGAACAGATCATGGAAACAGAAACTAAACAGAGACACCAAGAAACCAACAGAAGTTATCAAGCAAAAGAATTTAACGGATATCTATAGAACATTTTTATTCTAAAATGAAAGAATATACATTCGTCTCAGCACCTCATGGTACCCTCCCCAAAATTGACCTTATAATCAGAAACAAAATAAACCTCAACAGATACAAGAAGAATGAAATAATCCCATGCATCCTATCATGGACAGACCCATGGCTCCAGCTGTATATGTAACAGAGGATGCCCTTGTTGGGCACCAATGGGAAGAGAAGCCCTTGCTCCTGCCAAGGCTGGACGCCCCCCTCAGTGTAGGGGAATGTCAGGGATGGGAGGCAGGAAGCAGGGTGGTTGGGGAGGGGGAACTCCACAGAAGAAGGCAGAGGGGCAATGGGATAGGAGGCTTATAAACTGGAAACAAAAAAAGGGAATAACAACATTTGAAATGTAAATTTTAAAAATCCAATTAAAAATTTATCACTTAAAAACAAAAACAACAGAGAGCTCACATGTACATGGAAGCTGAACAATGCTCTACTCAGTGACAACTTGGTCAAAGCAGAAATAGAGAAAGACACAAAAGTCTTCTCAGAATTTAATGAAAATGAAGGTACAAGATACCCAAACTTATGGGACACAATGAAAGCAGTGCTAAAAGGAAAAGGCATAGCTGTGAGTGCCTCCAAAAAGAAACTGGAGAGAGCATGCACTAGCAGCTTGACAGCACACCTAAAAGCTCTAGAACAAAAAGAAGCAAATACACCCAAGAGCTGTAGTCAGCAGGAAATAATTTAATGCAGGGCTGAAATCAACCAAATAGAAACAAGAAGAACTATATAAAGAATCAACAAAACCAGGAGCTGGTTTTTTGAGAAAATCAACAAGATAGATAAACCCTTAGCCAGACTAACCAGAGGGCACAGAATATCCATATTAACAAAATCAGAAATGAAAAGGGAGACATAACAACAGAATCTGAGGAAAATTTTAAAAAAAATCATTAGATCCTACTACAAAAACCTATAGTCAAATGGAAAATCTGAAGGAAATGAACAATATTCTAGACAGATAGGAGGCACCAAAGTTAAATCAGGAACAGATGAACCATCTAAACCACCATATAACTCCTAAAGAAATAGAAGCAGTCATTAAAGGCTCCCAACCAATAAAAGCCCAGGACCAGATGAGTTTAGTGCAGAATTCTATCAGACCTTTATAGAAGAGCTCATACCAATATTATCCAAACTATTCCACAAAATAGAAACAGAAAGAACACTACCCAATTCCTTCTATGAAGCCACAATTACGCTTATACCCTAACCACACAAAGACCCAACAAAGAAAAAAGAGAACTTCAGACCAATTTCCCTTATGAATATTGATGCAAAAATACTCAATAAAATTCTCACAAACCAAATCCAAGAACACATCAAAACAGTCATCCATCATGATCAAGTAGGCTTCATCCCAGGGATGCAGGAATGGTTCAATATATGGAAATCCATCAACGTAATCTACCATATAAACAAACTCAAAGGAAAAAACCATATGATTATCTCATTAGATGCTGAGGAAGCATTTGACAATATTCAACACCCCTTCATTTGAAATGTAAATAAAAAATCTTTCTCAGCAATCCACGGAACTCTCCCTCAAATCAACCTCCATAATAAAACAATGCAAATCTCAACAAATATAGGTTAATTGAAACAACCAGAATTTTGTCTTTCTTAGTGTTCTATTGCTGTGAAAAGACACCATAAACGTGGCAACATATATAAAGAGAAGCATTTATTGGGGCTAGAGAAACAGGGTCTCAAACAACCAAAAACAAGGACAAAGAAGAGGAATTGCAGGAAGAAGAGGAAACAACTGAAATGGAAACAACCTAAATATCCTTCCAGGAATGATGGATAACCAAAATGTGGTACATATATAAAATGGAACAGTATTTAGCTGTAAAGAAAAGCAAAATAATGAAATTTTCAGGTAAATGGAGAGAACTAAAGATATTACATTAAATAAGATAACCAAGACCCAAAAAGACATATGCCATAATGTTCTCTCTCCTCTCTAGCTCCTACCTTCAAATAATCAAATGTGAATAGATTACCTGATGCAACTTTAGAAACAAGGAAAATAAAAAGAAACCGTAAGAGGAGAGTGCCTTTGGAGAGGAAAATAGCAGGAAAGAGTTAATATAAAGGGGAAAATAACAAATTGAGGGCTTTTGAAGGGGAAGAAGGGGGGTCAACATAGAAGATGAAGGGAATAGCTCTAAGAATGGTTGAACAAGCCATAAAATCTTTATTTCAGATTTATCTAAATGTACACATAATATATATATATATGGTTTAAATAAAATTATGCCACTTGATATGATACACACACACACACACACACACACACACACACACACACACACAAAGTCATAGACTATCAACAAAATCCCATACCAGATATAAGAAACCTCCTTTTGAGTTGTTAACAGAGGAAACTAAGAGACTCCCAAAGCACTATAGTCTGCCATCGATTGCCTACCAGAACATAAGTCTATGTTGCTGGATTCCATGTACTTCAGAGACTGATTTCAAGGAATAGAACTGGATCTCATCTAAACCCTACCACCCTGAGGACTACCTTCCATAGACCGAGAAGTTGCTAGGCAAGATATCAAAGGAGGAAAGGATACAGTAGTGGTACTTGGCTGCATCCCCCATGAATCACTACAATGGGCATCATTAAAAGATAAATGTGGCCAGGTATGGTGATGTACACCTGTCATCCCAGCACTGGGGACATGGAAGCAGACACGCGTCCATTAGTTTGAGGCCAGCCTGATCTAGAGAACAGTTCCAGGACAGCAGGGCCCAGAGAAACCTTATCTCAAAATTTAAAAAAAGGAAAGAAGGAACGTACAGAGAGAGAGAGAGAGAGAGAGAGAGAGAGAGAGAGACAGAGAGAGACAGAGACAGAGAGAGACAGAGAGACAGAGAGACAGAGAAGGAGAGAGGGAAACACACACAGATAGAGACAGACAGAAGACACAGAGAGGGGGGAGGGAGAGGGGGAGGGAGAGGGAGAGGGAGAGACAGACAGACACACAGAGAGAGGGGGGAGGAGGATATTCATAAAGTAGTGCCTCTCGTATCTTTGACATGCCCAGCTATCTGACTGGACTTAAGGTTATTCAACAGGACAAACATCATACCTGGCACAGTAAACTTAGCCAACCACCTGGGGATACTACTGTTATGCATCTTAGAGGAGGACCTGCTACTACCAAGTTCCTAAGCCAATACAATACCTGATCCTTTTATCTACAGATAAGTGTAGCTCTCAAGTCTCACCCAAAAAAATCCTTTTTTTTTTTCAGCAGAGACCACTACTGAAAGTCACAACTACTCAAAATCCAGAGAACAAGTAACTGTAGGGTGTCCAGGCACAGTTGTTACATCTACAAAACAACCTCTGTATCTCAGGCTTAGGGAACATCAAAGAGGAGGGGCCACAAAGGCTGTAAGAGCCAGAGAACCAGAGAGTCTATAGTGAAATCGTATCTTCAACATGTGACAGGGAAGCCACATCTATGAAATCTCAACAATATGGCGTCTTAAACAAGACCTTAACAGTGAAAACACATTAGTATACCAAAAATGATGATGGAAATTGCACAGGGTTCTAACCCTAGATGAAGAGCTATAGACAAATAACAATGTCTGAGAAAGTTAGTCTTTTCCAGGGATGAGACCCCTAAATGGTGATCCAATCCCAAGTGATCAACATTAAAAATATACATACAAGGAACACCACATGTACTTATCACATTGTATTTACATGTTTATTTGTGTGTGTGTGTGTGTGTGTGTGTGTGTGTGTGTAAAACAATAGTAATTAAAGAATAAGGGTACATGGATTTGAAAGGGAATAGGGAGGGATAATATAATAACATTTCAGTTACATTAAAAATAAAATATATTCAAACAAGTCAAGGCATGAATATTTTTCAAGAGAACATGAAAATCAGCTGAATCAAACAAGGAAGTAAATTCATGGTATGAAAATAGAATTCAGTTAAGAGAAATACATATTATAACCCAACCAAAAGTGATAATGGAATTAAAAAGAAAGCTCAACAGTGAAATAAAAAGTTGAGTGAAACCTGATACACAAGAGGTATTCTGGTACCAGAAACCCAGCTAATTATTGAAGGAAAATTCACCAAACCGGTATAATCCTTAGCAACAATCTATAAACATTTGTTCTTCTACATACAGATAAACATAGCCTTCACCCCTCAATAAGAAAACTTCTCTTTGCAACAAAGAGAGACCGTTAAAGAAAACACAACCAAGCAATATGCAGAGTTGAGGAACATAATCCCAAAGGTTACATCTACAAAATACTCTTACACCTAAGTCTCAGAGAACATTGTGAAAGACGGACAGAAAAATTATAAGAACCATATGATCAGGGACTTGGCAGTGAGATTGTGTCTCCTAGTAACATCAAAGTCTACATCCATAAAGCCTCACCAACATGACCACCCAAACATAAGCTGATCAAGGAAGATACCAACAAACATGACAGACTTCACAGGGAAAAGCCTGCAAGGTCTCAGCCCTACACACACACAAAAGCAAAACCTACAGGTGACTGAGTATGAGTGGTAGTCCTCCCTAGAGAAGAGAACAATTGGTTGCCCAGGGCTAATCAGTCAGATCTGAAAACATACATAAAATAGCATGGGCTCGACAGATTGTATCTGGAGAGATTGTCTATGTGTACATGTTTGTGTGTATGTGTATATGCGCAATAAATGCTTACAATATGTACATAAAAATATATATATGTAAAATATATACATATGTGTGTAAAACAATATACATATGTGTGTGTAAAACAATAGTAATTAAAGAATAAGGGTACATGGATTTGAAAGGGAATAGCAAGACATGGAAGGGGTTGCAAGAAGAAGGAGGGGGGTAATATAATAACATTTCAATTATACTAAAAATAAAATATATTCAAGTCAAGGGATGAGTAATTTTCAAGAGAGCATGGAAAATATATATATATATATATATATATATATATATATATATATATATATATATATATCCATGAATTTGAAGGAGATCAGGGACGGGTAAATGGCAGGGTTTGGGGCAGTGGTTCTCAACCTTCCTAATGCTGCTACCCTTTACTACAGTTCCTCATGTTATGGTGAGCACCCAACCACAAAATTATTTTCATTTCATAAATACAAATTTGGCTCTGCTATGAACTGTAATGTAAATATCTAATTTTTCCAATGGTCTAAGGTGACCCCTGTGAAAGGTTCATTCAACCGCCAAAGACGTCACAACCCATTGGTTTAAAGAGAGGAAAAGGAAGGGAGGAAGGGTACGATAAAAATATAATCTTTAAAAATAAACAAAAACAAATTAAAGAATTTCAGTGGAAAGCCTTATCGATAAAATACTTCCTCAGGAAGAAAGATTATCAGGGTCTAGGGATGGAAATATTGCTTGGTTGTCAGAAGAGCACGGTGCCCTTGCATAGACTGGAGCTTGGCTCCTAGCACCCATCATCACCTGGCTCACAATCCCTTTATATACTTGAATCCTCTAAATCTGGCAGCTCAAAACCACCTGTACCTCCAGTTCCAGGGGATCTGACACCCTCTTTTAGCCTTCACTGTTACCAGGCATGTAAATAGTATGCATACAGACAAAACACCCCTATATACAGAATGAATTTGTAGTCATATAAATTTTGTAAATATTACATTCCCTTTATTGTCTATGAAATGCCCACTGTACGTGTAGGAAAACGAGGACTCTTGGTACCAATGTCAAAATGTGTTTGTTTTCTTTGTTTTTACTTTGGCACTATTAGAATTATACATCTTAGCTATCTTTCTAACTCATCAAATGTTGATCTTGTTTACTTCTTTTCTTTGCTTTGAATTTCCTTCTTGGCAAAACAAGTTGACCAATTTTTATATATTCATTGACTATTTGTACTGATTTTGAGAAATTTCTGATTAGAACTTTCACCCAGTCACTGAGTCTCTCTCTCTCTCTCTCTCTCTCTCTCTCTCTCTCCTCTCTCTCTCTCCCCCCCACCCTTCTCCCTCCCTTCAATTTATTTCAATTCAGAACATATTCTAAAGGCTGAAGTAAAACTTGGTAATTTTATGACTCCTCAATCATAAGACATGTGTCTTTTGTGTGAGCTACTTGGCTGTTAGTAGTTTGAAAAAGGACATCTCAAGCGTAACCTCATTTCCTAATATACCTTTTCACTTTCTGGTCATTGAGTAAGTTTATTTGAAACGGTTCTATGTTTTCTTTCTATTTCTTTTTTTAAAAAAGCCAACTTTGTTGAAGGAAGGATATATTTTACCTTAGGGCTTCAAGTCTATCATCAAGGAAAATTATCAGTCAGGGTTCTCGAGAGTAACAAAACTTATAGAGTGAATATTCCCATATGTATAGAAAGGGGATTTACTGGAATGACTTGCAGGCTGCAGTCTAGCTCATCCAACAATGGCTGTCTATGGATGGAAAGTCCGAGAATCTTGTAGTTTCTCAGTCCACAACCTGATGTCTCAGCTGGTCTTCAGTATCTGTTGGAATCCCTAAAGAACTGAGTCTAATGCCAGGGAAGGAATGGACATGCTAGCAAGGTAAGGGCAAGCAGACAAGAGCAAAAGCTTCTTCTTACAGGTCTAGTTAAACATGTGACCAGGATTAGAGGTTTAAGAGCTCGTGTCTTCCTGCCTCAAGATTTGGATCAAAGGCCTGTGACTTCCTACCTCATAGGTTCATATCTGAAGTAGATTCACCCACATCAAAGCAAGCAAAAATCTTCTCACAGGTATGCCCTCCATTTCTGGATTTTAGTTCATTACTGATGTAGTCAAGTTCACAACCAAAAAACAAACATTAAAGAACTCAAGAAGAAATCTGGAGGTAATAACTGAAGCAGAGATCATGGGGAAATACTGCTTGTTCACCTTCCCTTTTTTATACAATCTGCCTAAGGGGGCAGACTACAGTACACTGGAACACACACACACACACACACACACACACACACACACATCATTCATTAAGCCAGAAAATGTCCTACAGTCTTGCCTATAGGCCAATCTAATGGAGATATTTCTCAGTTGAGGTTTCCTCCTCTCACATGACCCAGCTTATATCAAGTCGACAAAAGGCTAACCAGTATAGGAGTCAAATCCTTTGCTTACCATTTTCAGCAAATGGTGCTGGTTCAACTGGAGGTCAACATGTAGAAGAATGCAGATCATTCCATGCTTATCACCCTGCACAAAGCTTAAGTCCAAGTGGATCAAGGACCTCCACATCAAACCACATACACTCAAACTAATAGAAGAAAAACTAGGGAAGCATCTGGAACACATGGGCACTGGAAACAATTTCCTGAACAAAACACCAATGGCTTATGCTCTAAGATCAAGAATCGACAAATGGGATCTCATAAAACTGCAAAGCTTCTGTAAGGCAAAGGACACTGTGGTTAGGACAAAACGGCAACCAACAGATTGGGGAAAGATTTTACCAATCCTACAACAGATAGAGGGCTAATATCCCAAATATACAAAGAACTCAAGAAGTTAGACCACAGGGAGGCAAATAACCCTATTAAAAAATGGGGTTCAGAGCTAAAGAAAGAATTCACAGCTGAGGAATGCCAAATGGCTGAGAAACACCTAAAGAAATGTTCAACATCTTTAGTCATCAGGGAAATGCAAATCAAAACAACCCTGAGATTTCACCTCACACCAGTGAGAATGGCTAAGATCAAAAACTCAGGTGACAGCAAATGCTGGCGAGGATGCGGAGAAAGAGGAACACTCCTCCATTGTTGGTGGGGTTGCAGACTGGTACAACCATTCTGGAAATCAGTCTGGAGGTTCCTCAGAAAATTGGACATTGAACTGCCTGAGGATCCAGCTATACCTCTCTTGGGCATATACCCAAAAGATGCCCCAACATATAAAAAAGACACGTGCTCAACTATGTTCATCGCAGCCTTATTTATAATAGCCAGAAGCTGGAAAGAACCCAGATGCCCTTCAACAGAGGAATGGATACAAAAAATGTGGTACATCTACACAATGGAATATTACTCAGCTATCAAAATCAATGACTTTATGAAATTTGAGGCAAATGGTTGAACTGGAAAATATCATCCTGAGTGAGCTAACCCAATCACAGAAAGACATACATGGTATGCACTCATTGATAAGGGCTATTAGCCCAAATGCTTGAATTACCCTAGATGCCTAGAACAAATGAAACTCAAGACGGATGATCAAAATGTGAATGCTTCACCCTTCTTTAAAAGGGGAACAAGAATACCCTTGGCAGGGAAGAGAGAGGCAAAGATTAAAACAGAGACTGAAGGAACACCCATTCAGAGCCTGCCCCACATGTGGCCCATACATACATATACAGCCATCCAATTAGACAAGATGGATGAAGCAAAGAAGTGCAGACCGACAGGAGCCGGATGTAGATCGCTCCTGAGAGACACAGCCAGAATACAGCAAATACAGAGGCGAATGCCAGCAGCAGACCACTGAACTGAGAATAGGACCCCTGCTGAAGGAATCAGAAAAGAACTGAAGAGCTTGAAGGGGCTCGAGACCCCATATGTACAACAATGCCAAGCAACCAGAGCTTCCAGGACTAAGCCACTACCTAAAGACTATACATGGACTGACCCTGGACTCTGACCTCATAGGTAGCAATGAATATCCCAGTAAGAGCACCAGTGGAAGGGGAAGCCCTGGGTCCCACAAGACTGAACCCCAGTGAACCAGACTGTTGGGGGGGAGGTGGCAATGGGGGAGGGGTGGGGAGGGAACACCCATAAGGAAGGGGAGGGGGAGGGGATGTTTGCCCGAAACCGGGAAAGGGAATAACACTCTTAAATGTACATAAGAAATACTCAAGTTAATAATAATAAAAAAAAAAACTTTGCTTACAAGTTTTTTCTATTGACATTATTAATTCATATATGTAGCTTTCTGCTCTTGGCTTGGTTTATAGTAACAGTGTTCAGTACCCAGGAGTAATCCAAGTAAAGCTTATAAGAACAGGCATTATTTGCAAAAGCGTACGTATTTATCAAACATGTTTTAAATTTTTATTTCGTCAGACAAAGTCTTAACACGCTGTACAGGTTTCTTTCAAACCTGGGGTTCAATCGACATTTTAAATCTTAACTTTCAAAAAATATAGGTGCGAAAGTCCATTTGCCTCATCTCAAATTCTTAAGTTATCACTCTTTATTGGCAATGTCCTTTTACTGACCGAGTAACCTTCCTGTTTGGGGTCATGAATTTTCCTTTCCCTGCACTGAGTCTGGGATGTCCAGAGCCAATCTGTAGGGCTGTCTTATGTGAAACAGAATCCCGCTGAGTACACGACGAAGCGAGTGCCTGAACTAAATCCCAGAGGGCGTTGTGCTTAAATGCAAGTATCCCACGGGTTTACGCCAAAGAGAAGGGCTGGGTTACGATTGGGTGTTGATCTTATCTATCATTTTTATTTGCCTGGGATGGGAAAGGTCGTTGATCCTGCTACTCACGAATAAGAAGGCGGGTCCAGCATCTTTCGCCAATCAGAGCCGCTGTTACTTCCTTGCTGGAACTGTCAAATGAGGAACACGGATGTTCTGAAGTTTCTGCCCCTGGCTCCATTTTTGAATCCCGTGTAGCTTTTGTGAGGTGTTGTGACAGCTGGTTTCAGTCAGTGCTGCCTATTTTGTCAGCAGGCCCTTCCGAAGGACCCCTGCATGCGTCCGAAGCTGGAAATGGTGAGTGCGTGGTGGCTCCTGAAGTCGTGGGCCGCGGCCTGGACGCAGCCTGGCGCAGCTTGGCGCCGCCGACCCGACGTTCCCCTGGCGCTGTGCTGCAGTCTGAGGTGGAGGCTGGCACCGGCGGAGCCGGGAGTCGGAGCTCTTCCTGTCCTGTCGCTGTGAAACTGCTTTCTCTCGGTCCCCAGGTTATCATGGGGAATCCGCGCGATGGACATGCACCCTGCAGACTTTGCAGCGCGGACGGGTTGGTGATGCGGAGTCTGGTCAGTGCTGTGAAGGGACTTGGGTGGTGAGCGTTGCTGCTAGTCTGACCTTGCACTTGAGTTTGGCCTGCTTTGTTGTTTGCTGCGATCTCCTTGGGTTTGTATTAGTTTTGCTCTAGGCTACTTCTCCAAAGAGAAGGGATATGCAGTGTGCGTTTGTTGTTATTGGTGGTGGTGGTGGTGGTGGTTTAGTTTGGTGGGTTGGTTTGTTGTTTTTCAGACAGGGTTTCTCAGTAGCCCTGGCTATCCTGGAACTCACTTCAAACTCAGACTGTTTTCTTTCTTGTAACTCATTGCCTAGACCAGGCCTACCTTGAACTCAAGAGATCTATCTGCTTCTGTTTCCTGAAAACTGCAATTTAGATGCATGTACCATCATGCCCTACAAGGTGGGCTCCTTAATTAGTATTTACCAAGATTATTGTCTTTTGGAAAAATATTAACGTCTTCAGTTGTTTCCTTTGCCTTTGTATAAGTGGTTTTTCTAGACAGTGTAATTTGTGACTATTGAGAAGCCGTTGAGAAGGTCCAGCTGAGAGAAAAACATATATCTCTTCTATCTTCTGGATAAAATATTTTTTGTTTGAGAGTCGGTTTGAGTGTGCAAAACATTTAAAAATTTATTAGTGTTGTTCATGTGTGGTGAGGCAATCTTTGGGCTCCCATGCCATAGCATTCTGTGTAGGTCAAAGGACTCCCTTGTGAGGTTGAAGTTGGTTCTCCTGGGTTCAGGGTTCAAACACAGGTCACGAAGCTCACTAGACGGCTGCTTTTACCTGCTGACCCATTTCTTTGCCCTCATTTATTTTTACTTTTATTTTAAAACTGGGTTTCGTGTGTTCCTGACTATCACGTAGCTGTAGATGACCTTGAACTTGTGATCCTCCCGCCTTCAGGTTTTCAAGTTTGGAATTTCAAGGCCTGAGTCAGCACTTGGTTTGATGTGGTGCTGGGGATGAGACAGAGGGAAGGAGTTCCTGCATATTAAGTAAACACTCTACTAAGTGAGCCACATCCTCATCTGTGCTGTACAACCTTTCTCCCTCAGATTCTGGCAGGAAGATCCTAAGATTTTCTGAGTTTCCTGAGTAGCGTGTGTGTCATTGACTGCTTAGTGGCAAACATGGAATGCATATTAATGAGATTGTTGGGATATTTTTTATTTTGAGACAGAGTTTTTACTATGTAGCCTTTGCTGGCCTGGAACGTGCTATATAGATGAGGCTAGCCTTGAACTGACAGAGATCAGCCTGCCCCTGCCTCCTAAGTCCCCTTCAGCGTTCTTAGAACATTCGATGGAGGTTTTCCGTCAGTTCATGCCCTATGATCCTACAGCAGAAAAACAGAAGACCACTGTTACTGTGGCCTTCACTAGGATTAAAGGCATGCACCACCACGTCCAACCTTGAAATATAAAATTTCAAGTCTATTACCATGATTCTCTGAATTTCTTGGTGTCTATTGGAATGCCTCCTTTCTCATCACTCATTTCATTAATGTGTATCTTTTTTTGTTTTATTTGGCTAAGGGTTTATCAATTATGTTTATCTTTTCAAACACCAACATGTATGTGTGTGTGTGTGTGTGTGTGTGTGTGTGTGTGTGTGTGTGTGTGTGTATGCATTTTGCCTGCCAGAAAGGATATACAACATGTTTTCCAAATGCTCACGGAGGTTAGAAGAAAGCATTAGATCCCTGGAAAATGGACTTCGAGATGGTTAGGATCCACTATGTAGGTCTTGGGAACTAAATTCAGATCCAATGCAAAAGGCACACATACTCCTCTGAGCCATCCCTCCACTTCAGTGAGTTTTATTTTGTTTTTTACTTTTGTTTCATTAATGTCAGCCTTGATCTTCATTATTTCTTCCACTTAGTGATTTGGACTTTGGGATCTTGTTTTCTCAAAGCCTTAAGGTGCTTCTATAGGTTGTTCATCTGAAATCCATCTAATTTATTTTGGAAAAAGATATTTTGGGGTGTGTGTGTGTGTGTGTGTGTGTGTGTGTGTGTGTGTTTTCATGTTCCTATGCACATGCGCATGTATGCTTGGATTTCTGCAGAAGTCAGAAGAAAGTGTTGGATCCGCTAAAGCTGGACTTACATGCAGGTATGAGCCACCTAGTGTAGGAGCTGAGAACCAAACTCGAGTCCTCTAGAAGAGCCACAAGTGGCCTAACTGCAGAGCCATCTCTCCATCTTCCTGTCTGACTTTTCTGTCAAAGTACAAAATCATATTTTATAGGAAAAGCTTGAAGAATAATACTGCCCTAGCTTCCAAGACGATGCATTCTCCCTAACCCCCTAAGACGGATGTGTAAATCTCATCCCAGTGTGCATGGCTTAAAAGGATTCGTCAGTCTTCAAGGGAACAGCAAATCCTTCTCAAAAACCTTGAGTTGCAAGGCACAGTGTCAGAAATTTCATCCCTATAGCACCAAGCTCTGGAAATAGGAGCTGGGGTGCAGGAGAATGAGTGGAAGGTATGAACTCTAAGGTTCAAGGACTGGGAGGAGATGGTTCTACCTTACACTATGGAGTTCTCTTCACTTTTGGGGAGCAGGGTGTGAAGGGGACATCTGGGCTTCTAATAGCTGGTGGGATCAGGTCTGAGCAGAAAGGAGCCCCTAATCCCACACTTGCACCTTGTAGACCTATAGGACTCTAATGCCTGAGGACAAGTCAGAGATCCAGATTTTCTTTAGGGGTACTTAAGGTCTGAGTGGAAGGCAAATGGCATGGTCAGGTGGTCAGGGACCAATTCAAGAGTCCTTTGGGTCAAAGGTAGCACAGAATGATTCCCTGAACTCCCTGCCACATGAGATAAAAGTCCCAGGTTTCCAGTAATGCAGGTTTCTGAGTCAGAAAGCATAGGTTGGAGGAGGTCATGGTGGAGTCACTAAGGTAGAAATCACTGATAGAGAATGATGGGTGATAGCTCACTGTGATTTGGCTGAAAGTCAGGGTATTCTAGATCCATTACGGAAAGGTGAGGGATCAAAGGTGAAAGGTTGGACATCAGAACTCCTGCTTCTCACCTGAACATGTCCTATCACATAGGAGTTGGAAGGACCAGGGTAGAACAGGGTATCAAAATGTGGTTGACATTGTCCTGGTAGTCTTCCATGTCACCTGTGAGGCCCAGGGAAACGCCTCTAATCAGCAGGATATCCTGGAGGCACAAGGAGGGAGCGTCCCAGGCATCTGAGCCCCAACATCAGAAAACACCACCACTCTTCCAGGGCGGGCTGCTAGTGATGTGGATGTGCATCCTGATCAACACAGAAGACACCAGTGTCAAAGTAGATCATTTTCAGTGGATTATTCTCTGAGTCACTCCCCTCCACCCCTCTACCTACCACTCTCCCACCCCCAACCCCTGCCAATGCAGAATAAAGAGCTAAGAGGGCCATGGCAAGGTAGGACTTGGGGGTGGAGAGGACCCCCCTTGTCTGAATTTTAATGTAGGAAATTAGAGTTTTAAATGTTGCTATTACTACTGTCCTCATTGTATTTTATGTGTTTTCTCACATTATGCCTTCATTTTCATTCAATTCAAGGAGGTATTTGATCTCTTATTTCTTAAGTAACACATCCATCATTCAGTAGTATGTTATTTAATCTCTATGGATTTTCTGTAATTCCTGTTGCTCTCAGACTCATTGCATTGTAATTGGATAGAATATAAGACATTGTTTCACGTTTCCTGTATTTTTGTGTCTATACATAACAATCTATTCAGAGACTTTCCATTGCTTGTGTTAAGTGTGTGTCTTACATTTGAGTGGAATGTTCTCTGTATGTTTACTTGGTTTATTTGTTTTATGGTGTCACTTACTTATTTGCTTATTTATCTATCTACCTTTCGAGACTCAGTCAGTAAACATACACAACAAACAGAGGTAGACCCAATTTTGTAAAAGACATCCAACTAGATCGAAAATTACAACTGTGACTGGCCTGCAACTTGGCATGTAGACCAGGATGCCCTGAAACTCATGGAGATCAACTAGCCTCTGCCTTCTGGGTGCTGAGATTAAAGGCATGCCTGACGTCATAATGTCCTTGAATTAGATTTTCTGTTTATTTTCTATCTAGTTTATTTGTTGACTGGTGAATCACTGAGTATTATTAAATTTCAATTAAACTGTGACTTTTATATGTCGTTGTTCTATGATGGGATTCTACTAGATGTGTCTTGTCAAGCCAGACAAGGAATCAGCAAAAGACCAAAGTGTGATACCTACCAAAGTCCAGCTTGTTGAGCCACTGAGTTTTATTGGGATTATTATTCAAATATAAGTGAAGAGTTAGTTATGGGGTGAGAAATGAATCAAAGATAGCTGTATCACCAAAGCCAACCACACACTGTGGGTAACATTTTAGGAAAGCTGGACACCTGGAGAATCCTATACAGCCTGCAGACAGCTCAACAAGGTAGACACTGTCCTTTTCAGCTAGTTGACCCTCTTCCAAGGAGGTTGGCCAGTCTCTCTCTCTCTCTCTCTTTTTTTTCCAAGTCACTCTGCTGGTCTGAGCCTTTTCTAGGCAGCTCACTTTCTAGAAGTGTCTCTCTTCCTGAGACAGCAATTCATGACGTAGTTCTAACTGTCCTTGAATTCACTGTGTAGGTTAGGATGCCCTTGATCCACCTGCCTCGGCCTCCCAGCTGCCAGAATTAAAGGTGTGCACCACTATGCCTGACCATTAATAGCTCTTACTGTTAAAATCAAATTGCTACATTATCATCAAAAATGCATTTCATCTTAAGTAAAAGAAGAGTAGCTAGTATTCCAAGCAAGTGGAACAAAGAAGGCATAGCTATTCTTTATCTGACAGAATAGACTTCAAACCAAACTAGTCAAAAGAGATAAAGAGTGTCACTTCATCTCATTATAGAAACAATCCCCGAGAGGAAATTACAACAATAAACATACACAACAAACACAGGTGTACCCAATTTTGTAAAAGACATGCAACTATATCTAAAATTACAGAAGAAGCCAAATAATATGATAACGGATCATTTCAGTAGCCTACTCTCACCAGGTGACTCATCTGGACAAAAACTAAACAAAGAAAAATTGGAGTTAATAAATCAATAAACTTAATAGATGTGAAGCAGAACAATCCATCCAAACACTGAAAAATAGACAATCTTCTCAAGAGCCTATGGAACTTTCTCCAAAGTCACCCACACAAAGAGGGTCTCTATAAACATCAGGAAATTGCATTCTAAATAGGGAATAAAAGTCCACTTTTGTTATCAGCAGTAGAACTAAGTACACAGACTCATGGAAACTAAACAAAACACTACTGAATGATAATTAAAGGAACAAATGAAGAAGGAAATATTTTAAACTTCTAAAATTGGATGAAAAAGAAAACACAGCGTGATCAGTTTGTGGGATAGAATGAAGGCAGGTCTCAGGAAAGTTTATAGTATTGGTTGTCCACATTTAAAAAAAAAACAAACAGTTGATCCTTTTGATAGTTTGTCAAATTGATATGTTAATGATATGTCTGAAGTCCTTGGAAAAATAAGAAAATAAGAGGAAGAATGCCATTTTCACAATTTTACCCCTGGAGCCAGTCTTCCTTTTTCTCTCTCCGTTTTGATAATTAATTTTGAGACCTTGTAGCTCAGGCTGGCCTCAAACTAATGATCCTCCTGCTTAGTCTCAGGATTCTTGAGATGGCAAGTTTGCATTGTCATACTTGACTTAACCTCCTCTAATTATAGGGTGATTCGTAGCAAAGCTTAAAACTTAACAAGCAGACTGTTTTTATCATGCTCATCAATTTTTCTTAGAGCAAGGCTTCACTCCTTATTGAGAGTATAAGCTCACAGAAGGGTAGCCAACACATACAATGAGAGAAGTGAAAGGAACATTAGAGAGGATCAGAAAGTGCATGAGTTGCAAATGTGGGATCAGCAAGTGTGTTGGCCAGTTTCATCGCACAGTATCAAATAAATCAAAGTCTTTCCCAACCCCTTTATTCAATAGTTTTCCTAAAGTATAATCCAAACTATGGTCTTGGACAGAGTCAGGTCACTTTACACATATATTTCATACCCAGTTTATGCAAAAATGATTCCATTCCTGTTTCTGTACTAACTGATTCCATATTTCCCTTAGTAAAATAAATTCACGGGTTGGGGATTTAGCTCAGCGGTAGAGCTGGGCTTTTGCCTAGGAAGCGCTTAGGTTCGGGTCCCCCAGCTCG
Source organism: Rattus rattus (assembly GCF_011064425.1). NCBI lineage: Eukaryota > Metazoa > Chordata > Mammalia > Rodentia > Muridae > Rattus > Rattus rattus. Next base: position 157,863,288 of record NC_046154.1, on the reverse strand, counting down.
AAAAAAAAAAAAAAAAAAAAAAAAAAAAAGGCACAGTAAAATAAATTCACTATCTTCTTTTCCAACACCTCCAAGCACAAAGTATCTGCTGTGTCTTTATCTGCTAAATTTAAAGCATCCCAAATGAAGGGATGGATCCTAGTTCATTTTTATGGTCTTTGTGTCAGTATCAAACCCTGTATCTGACTCAGAAACCTGAATCATTAAGACTCTTCCTGGCATGCACTTCTGGTGACTCTCAAGGTCCCAGCTGATGAAAGAGTATGGGTGGCATTGCTAGTGGGCCCAAGGTAGCTTGATTCAAAGCTAAGCCATAGTACAGATTTAAAATGTTCTGTAAAGAAAGACAGCAGGCCACTGAATTAGGGTACTTAGAGTGATATGAATAGTAATTCCCCCTCCCTTGGTCTCATGTGTGTGAATGCTTGACCCATAGTGAGTGGTACTATTAGGATGTGTGACCTTGTTGGAAGAAGTGTGTCACTGAAAACACAGACTTTGAGGTCTCGTATATGCTCAAGGTATGACCAAAGTGACATACATTCTCCTTCTGCCGCCTGCAGATCAAGCTACCTCTCAGCTCCTCCAGCACCATGTCTGCCTGCACGCTGCCATGTTTCCCGCTAAAACAATAATATACTAAACCTCTGAACTGTAAGGCAGTCCCAATTAAATGTTATCATGGTTTCTTTACAACAATAAAACTCTAAGACAGTTCTCAAGGGCAACAGTTACTGTCTGGGGCTCTGAGAGGAAGGATTTGGCTGCTAAAGGGCGGAGCATGCGCTAAGCATTCTGTGTTTTGATTGATAGGTACATCTGGTAAGCCTTGCTCACTGCATGTGCTATTTCCCATCATGTATCTAATTTTAATCATATGCCTTACTCTAAGACAAAAGGATGAAAGATTCTCCTTAAATATTTGAGAACACAGTTCCCCTTACGGTACATGCGTCTGAAAGTAGCCCATTACTTTAGACCATTTTCAGTTGTTACCAGATGTGTTCCAAAACGTAGTTGAATTACATACGGGAAATTAGTAAGTTGTGACTGGCGGGACTAAGAGACTGCCTCTTTTAAAAGGCTGAAACCTGATAGTTGATATGGTCCAAGGTTGCCTACAGATGAATGTTCATAAAAGAATATCTACAAGGTAGTTAGTTACACTGTTCAGAGACAACTGGGTGCAAAACCCAAGGAAAATCTCATCACAAAGATGTTCTGTGCCTGCCTTCCTCAGTATTGTCACAGCGCCTAGAATTAATGTCACAGCAATTACAGCTGCTTTCTTAATACCTCGTGTCTAAAATTCCCTCTAATAAAATGCTTCGTGCAAGTCAGAAAATGCTTCTACACCCAGTGAGTGGGTTCTCTCATAGTGATTCGGCGTAGTCACTATAGTTTTTCAAGTTAACCTTCACATAAACACTTCCTGGTGTCTTCAGAAGCTCCGGTCCTAGGTGGTTCTGTATCCTGTCAGCCACGCAGTTAAAACTGACCATCCTAATTAATATGTGCCCTGTTTTAGGAGCCAGTGACCTTTGAGGACGTGGCTGTGAACTTCACCTCAGGAGAGTGGACTATGTTGGACTCCAGTCAGAAGAAGCTCTACAGAGACGTGATGAAGGAGACCTTTCTGAACCTGATCTCCATAGGTAACAACATACACTGCTTCCTATGCTCATTCATTCAGACAACTGTTTCCTGCTTCTGTCTGTAGCGGTTTATGGCTTGAAAGGGAACATATACTTATTTTAATGTGCCTGGTCAGGTCATAAGATTTAGAATGTAATATATTTTTATAGTGTTAATTATACCATAATGATTTCTTTGGGTTTACTTTCTAGAGAAAACACAAGAAGAAAATTTTGAAGAGGACTACCAAAATCTCAGGTGAAATCTGGGGTAATTTAAACTCAAGAAAGAGTACTTTACATCAAACATTTGGGAATGATAGGACAGCTGGGAACCTAGTAAATTATCCAAATATGTCTAAGTATAAGTTCATTCTAACATAAATGTTTATAAAACTGCATTGGATGTGATCATTCAGAATTTGAGTATGCCATCTCTGTAATTTCTGAATGTCACCAAAATGCTGTATAACAATTAGCTATATAAGAGATTTTTCCCCCAGTGGTACATTACCTAAAATGTTGCCTTCATACTCACAAGTATTTGTTATATTTTCTTAATGATCTTTTCTTAAGTCTTTATATATAAGAGCTGGTTTGTTTTCTTGTTGTAATCTTGGTTTATAAAATTATTTGCTTTTCATGTGTGCTTGGTTTGCATGTGTCTGTGTGCCACATTCATGTAGAGTTCCCTTGGAGGCCAGAAAAGGGCCTAAGATTCTCTGTCCCTGGATTGCAGTTACAGACAGTTGTGAGCCACTGTGTGGATGCTGAGAATCAAAGATAGATTCTCTGGTAGAGCTATTAGTCCTCTTCACTGCTGAGTCAGTGAGTCCTCATTTTAGAACTGTTTTTAATTTACTTTTGACTGCTGAGATAAACACCAAGACCAAATACAACTTAGGAGGAAAGAGATTATTTTGGTTCCTATCCTGACTTCCAGCTCACAGCCCCTCTTCATGGGATATCTGGGCAGAGATTTGGGAACTAGAACTGAAACAGAGATTATGGAAGAACATTACTGACTGGGTTACTCCTAAATAAAGACTTACTCAGCTTCATTTCTTATAGAATTTATAGAACACAGGCCCATCTGGTCAGGAGTAGCAACACCCAAGGTGATGCCCTCACATATCAACTATTAATATAGTTGTGGGCTATAACTGTTAAGAAAATATCCACCACAGACTTGCTTACAAACCAGATTGATAGAACTGTTTTCTCAATAGAAGTTCCCTCTTCTCAGATGACCATATCTTGTGTCAAGTTGACAAAAAAAAAAACCTAACCAGCACAATTGATTCCTTGTTTGTCCTCATGATCTCATGTTAATATCAAAATATAAATCGTAGCATAACTTTAGGAATCTCACAGTCTTAAAGTGGGGAGGGGCATACACATTAAATATTCAGTGTCTCAAATCCAAAAGTTCTCTGCTATGGGCTCCTGTAAATCAAATATAAAGTTATGCATTTCTGATTTAAAAAGTGAAGAAGAAGGGCACATTTACAATTGGATCAAAGTAAATCCGAAATTCAGCAATGCTAGTCTAATTCTGTAGCTGAGTGTATTTCATCTGGGCTTCACTCATGATCTTCTGGCCTCCTAAGGGCTTGGGTAACACATTTCTGAGTCTGCCATACACAGCACACATTCATCACTTGACTATAGGCACATGCTGGCTCCAGCCCATAACTATTGCTCTCCTTGGAAATTACCAATGGTACTGTCATTAATTTTGACAGTATGAGAGCTGCAGGAACAAAGGGGTCATGGAGAAGCTGAGTCAGGATACCATGAAAGGCCTGAATATGCCATTGCTGAAGCTGAAACCTGAGTTACAGGGGAAACACCAGGATCAAAGCGTTTATTGAGAACAGATGAGATTTTGTGCCAAGTGCCAAGGTTGGAGTTCCTGAAGAAAGGCCAGAAAGTGAATGGTGAAGGGGTAACCCTAGCATATTAGAGAGGACAGTACCATTGCATAACCATGCCAAAATTAATACCACCTGACAGAATCTTACACATTGCCATGTTTTGCTGCCAGTTTGAAGTATAGCCTTAGTCCCCTGTGGTCTCTGGGCTGATCGAAATCTCTTAAAGATTTCATCTCAATGATGTTGTTGTTTATCATAGCAGTTCTTCACCCCCAGCTGACCAGAAAGCATAGATTCTTAATACAAAATATCTTATGAACCACTCTTAGAGTCTTTGAGGCACTCTTAAACATCCCTTTGAGAGTTTGATTGGATGTTATAACATGGGAGGATAGCTTATATACCCTTAACTGAAGACTGGTGTTCCTCTCCTCAGGCAAGGTCATCCTCTTTGACAAAGTACACAGCTTCAGGAGAGAGATACTTGGAACTGTAAGGGAACAAAGAGGCCATATCAACCATATCAATCAATAATCAATGGGAGTGACATAAGTCGAGCCATATGACCTTTACACTCTCAGACATCCCTGTGAAACTTGACAAGGCAGACTTCCATTGTCTACATTACTCTTAACATTCTTACATTCCAAGTTGCCAAAACAAATCATTAAACTCTAAGCATTCATTGGCTTTTCCAATGGAAAGTTCTAAACACTTTCACTTTCTTTTCAAAAACAATATGGTTAGTCTGTAACAATACCCTGTGGGCCTGGTCCCATTTCTGTTTTAGTTTGCTTTCTTGTCCTGTGATAAATCCCACAATCAAAAGCGACCTGGGAGGAAAATGGTTTCTTTCGGTTTATACTTCATGTCACACTCTGTCTCCACGGGAAGCCAGGTCAGGAGCTTAAGCTGGGCAAGGTCTGGAAGCAGGAACTCAAGTAGAAACCATGGAAGAGCACCATTCACTAATTTGCTCTGCAATTTTTTTGTACAACCCATACCTACTTGCTCAGAGGAGAGACCAATCAGAATAAGCTTGGCCCTCCCACATAACTTAGTAACTCAAGAAAGCACCCTGTAGAGTTACCTACAGGACAATCTGATAGAGACATTTTTTTTAAATTAAAGTTCCAGCTTCTTGGATGGTCCTATCTTATATCATGTTGGTAAAAATCTAATCAATATATGTTATGTATTTCAAATGCCTAAGTAGAGTAGTACTTCCTAATGTTATGTGATATTCTTTTATGCTAATACTAGCACCTTGGTTGAATATTTTCTCTTTTTAAGGTCATAAATTATTTAAGTTTATGTGTATGTGCAGGTTCAGGTGAATGCATGCTACATATCTGAGAATGATTTATGGAACCAGAAGAGGGCTATAGGTCCCTTGAAGGTTGAATCATATGCCACTGCAAACCCACCCATAGCGATGATGAACTTTGGTCTTCTGGAAGAGGAAGAGGTGCTCTTAACTACTGAGCTATTGCTCCAGAGTCTTCGTAATTCTTATAAAGTCAAAGTTGAACGTCTATTTATTTACTCATGACAGGATCTTTATATGTGGCCCAGACTTGTTTTAAATTTGAAGGTTTTCTGCTCTTGCCTCTGGAGTACTATAACTGTAGTGGACCACTGGAGTCAGTCACCAACACTTTGTTTGCCAAATCAAAAACATACCAGTATCAATACCTTCCCATGTACCACAGGATTCAGTTATTCAAAATACCTTCTCATGCACTAAAAAGATCCCATTGGAGCGAAATCTTACTAATCTAAGCATTGTGAAAAAGCCTTTGTTTTCTCCAGTGTCCATGATGCTCTTCTTGTTTTGTTTGTTTTTTGTTTTTTGTTTTTTCCAGAACTCAGGTGGTTGAGAAAGATGGTGAATGTGAACACGGTAGTCAGTGTGAACAAACTCAGGCACAGATTCCAAAGCATCCTGTTACTGAGGACATGCCTCCTGCAATAACACTATGTGAAAGCAGTTTGGATACAAGAAAAGCCATCGGTAATTCACCCTTGGATGTGCACCTCAGTAATCAAACTCAAGAGAAACCATTTGAGTGTAAGGAACCAGTGGAGAAGGCTTTTAAACATGAGAAATGTTGGGAAGATATGAGTCATTCTGAGTCATTTCAGGTGCATGGACGTTCTAGTGAGAACTCATGTGAAAATCAGCAATGCAATGTAACTTGTGGGAGTCGCCATTGTGATCAACATCAGGAGAGAACTCACAATGGAAATAACCACAACGAGACCACCTTTATGAAATGTACATATGACCAGATAGATGAAACGACCCATAGTGAAGTAAAGCCATTTGTGTGTAAGCAGTGTGGAGAAGCCTTTGTTAATTCCAGTCACCTTATCAGTCATGAACGAATTCACATAGTAGAAAAGTGTTATATTTGCAAACAATGTGGAAAAACATTTAGGTATTTGTCATGCTTCCAAAAACATGAAAGAATTCACAGTGGAGAGAGGCCTTTTGTGTGTGAGCAATGTGGAAAAGGATTTATTCAGTTGAAATACCTTCTCATGCACCAGAGGATTCATGGAGAGAATTCTTATGAATGTAAACATTGTGAAAAAGTTTTCACTATTTCCAGTGCCCATAATCTTCATGAAAACATTGAAGGTGGAGAGAAACCTTATTCATGTACACATTGTGGAAAAGCTTTCACTAGTCCCAATGACTATAACAGTTGTGAAAGAATTCATACCGGAGAGAATCCCTTCGTATGTAAAAAATGTGGGAAAGCCTTCAAACGTTTGGGTCATTTTATGAATCATGAAAGAATTCACACTGGAGAGAAGCCTTATGCCTGTAAACATTGTGGAAAAGCCTTCACCAGTTCCAGTGACAGAAACAGTCATGAAAGAATACACACTGGAGAGAAACCCTTTGTATGTAAAACATGTGGGAAAGCCTTCAGTCGATCTGATTATCTTATCAATCATAAAAGGATTCATACTGGGGAGAAGCCTTATCCGTGTAAGTATTGTGGAAAAGCCTTTGCCACTTCAAGTGACAGAAACAGTCATGAAAGAATCCATACTGGTGAGAGATCCTTTCTGTGTAAAAAATGTGGGAAAGTATTCATTCTTTCTGGTGATCTTATCAAGCACGAAAGGATTCACACTGGAGAGAAGCCTTATGCATGCAAACACTGTGGAAAAGCTTTTACTACTTCAAGTGCCCGTAATAGTCACGAAAGAATTCATACTGGAGAAAAGCCTTATACATGTAAGCATTGCACAAAAACTTTTACCACCTCCAGTACCCGTAACAGTCATGAAAAAACTCACACTGCGGAGAAGCATTTCGCATGTAATCTTTGTGTGAAAACCTTCAACAGTCAGAGTTCCTATTACACTCATAAAAAAATTCACTCTATGAAAGAGAAACTTTATGTGTGTAAGCACTGTGGGAAAGAATTCACTTACTGTGGTAATTTCCTCAAGCATGAAAGAATTCACACTATTGAGACATTGTCCATGTAAGCAATATGTAAAAGCATTTCTGAGTCCTACACCCCATTAGAAACCTATATAAAATCTCAGAGCGACAGAACTGTAAACAGCGTGACATTCTGTGTGGCCAACTTGCCTTTATTGTGAGGTACAAAGAAAGATTTTGGAAGGGCCGAGAGATGGCTTAACTAGTAATGGTTCTTAAGGATAGCCTGGTTTTCACCCTGAAACTCACATGGTAGAAATAGAGAATCGGTTCCCAAAAGTTGTCTTCTGAGTTCCATATGCACAACATTGAATGCATATGCGTATATGCACCATGAAGTAAATAAATGTAGTGCTAAACAAAAAATGAAAACATCTTGAAGGGGAAACAAACATGAGCAGCCCTAATATAAATTTAATTTAATAAAATATAATTTTAGCCCTAATATAAAGCATATGTGGGATGAAATCCTGTCCCCATACATATTTTCATATCTTTCTGTTTTTCTTACAGGTCGGGTAGGGGGATAGCAAAATACAGTATCTAATACAGGACATTTGAATACCACTTAGGACTTTTAAAGTGGACCTGTTCAAACCAAATGTAAATTTTAAAGTAAAAATAAAGCTATGTGAATGTTTTCATGTAGTTAAGTTGTATAAAGAGAATTTGAGTTTGTGTATTTTAGAAATAACCAGAAAGAAGTACAATAAAATTTTAGCATATTGATCTGTGGTTCATTCCCACAAAAGACTTTTATTTTTGCTTTTTTTGTTTGTAATATTGGAGTTAAGATTTGCTTAATTTTTAAAAAAAAAGATTTTCTTAATAACATTGGCATAATTTTCTGGTCATTTGAAAGACATGCTACCAAGAAACTGTGTCAAACAATAGCAGGCATTTGAAGAGATGGATTGCAGCCTGGAGAAATGGTTAATAGAAGTGACTAACAGTGTTTGCTACTCTTCTCGGAGGCTGTACTTTAATAACCAACATATATGTTAAGTGACTTTCAACTACCTATAGCTTCAATTCCAAGGGGCCTGAACACATGTCTGGTCTGTGCATACACAAATAATCTGAAAAATAAAAGAAATTGGTGATTCAGTGTTCCCTTACATAGCAGATTCTGTTTTCAAAAGACCTATTATTTCATTGGTAATTAGCATTATATGTAAAAATGCTTTTCCTGTGTGATATAGTTTTTTCTAATTCGATATCTTATTTGTGTGTGTTCAGTGTGTGTATATGCACATAAATTCAAGTGTCTGGGATCTGAGGAGGGTGTAGACTCAGTTTTGGTGCCCTAAGGTGAATGCTAGGAACCATAGTCCAGCCCCTGTATTTAAATAAGTTCTGTGGGCCTCTTTTTTTTTTTTTAATGTTCCATTAAATTCAATGATTATATTTTTAAAAACGGTTCCAACTGATTTTTTTTTTGAGTTTCCTGTGTTTCTATAATAAACTTTAGGACTTTATATCCCCAGTTCCTTTCATCTTCTCTCTGTCCTTTCAATCCTTCTCAGTAGACCCATTCTTTAATGTATGAGTATGAACATGGGAATTGGCAGGGCATTTTAACATGACCATATATCAAGAAAGTAATATGTACCTGCTTATATGTGGGTGGCCTCCCCAACCACAGGTTCTTGACGAGATTTCAAGAATCAAGGCTAAAAAGATGACTATGCATCTAAGAGTACTTACTAATCTTCCAAAGGCTCCTAGTTCACTTTCCAGTATCAACACTTAGTGTTTTACAGTGACCCATAATTTCCAAGAATCAAAGACTCTTCAACTACAAATACATAACACATCCTAAGACACATGAAATAAGATTGAGTTCCTGTTTGTGTAGCTAGTGAAAAGTCCAAGAACCTAAGGGCAGCTGTCATAATGGTTTTTAATTAATTAAGTTACTTTGCATCCTGACTGCAGTTTCCCCTCCCTCCTCCCAGTCCTTCCACCCCACTTCCCCCTCCATCAACACCTCCCTTTCTCTTAAAGATGAGGACTCCCATGCGTATCCATCAGCCTTGGCATATCAAGTTGCAGCAAAACCACGTACATTTTCTAATGAGGTTAGACAAGGTACCCAATAGGGGGAAAGGGTCCCAAAGACAGGCAACACTGAGAGACAGTCCCTGCTTCCCACGTTAGAAGTGCCACATGAAGACCAAGCTGCACACTTGTTACCTATGTGCAGAGGGCCTAGATCAGTCCCAGGCAGGCTCATAACTTTCATTTCAGTATTTTACAATATGTGCTTTACCTGGCTTTATCTCACCTAATACACAGCTAATCTCTTCCCAGCAAGTTGCATAGCAAGCCCTTGTAGCTTGAAGGCCATCTAAAGGGAAAAAGCTTTTAGCTCATCTCTAGCTTGACTTCGCAATGTCCTGTGACCAAAATGGATACTGTCTTCAGTTATAAAACTTTCATTATTCACTTATCCATGTTTGAGGTGTCATAGCAAGGACAACACTTGATTGACAGTTCCCATAACATGTTTACGTATGTCTGCTTCATACCTGGAGTGCCCTGCTAAGAGCTGCATAAAAAGAATAACACTTCAATTTTTAATACTTTGATGAACTTCCTCACATATTTCCTGGCATGTGCCAGCTTACCACCACATATGCCAACCTACTTTACCACCAACACAAGTGTAAACTGTAAGGGTTCCTGTTTTCCCACATCATTGTTAACATTTTTGTCTAAATAGCCATGTGACTAGGAAGATGAAATCACACAATGTTTAATTTGCATTTCCTTGTTGGCTAAAAATTTTGAAAAATTTCTGAGTATGTATTAGCCATTTAACTCTGTATGTGTCAGTACTCTGTTCAGTTCCATAGAATATGTAAATCACTTGCTTTATTCCTAGATGTTCATAAACATGTATATTGCAGACACTAATCCAGCCTACTTTGCTGGGAAAGTTTACTGGCATTTTGTAGGTTGCCTTTTCATTTAATGAGCTTTTTTGTTTTGTTGATTTGGGAATATGGAAACCATTTGTTTTTAGAAGGGACACTAGAGAGGTGATAACATATCCTGTAAGATTGGAATCCCCTTCAGAAAAGCTCCCTATAGGGAACGATGTGTGTGTGTGTGTCTGTGTGTGTGTGTGTGTGTGTGTGTGTGTGTGTGTGTGTATGTATGTATGTATGTATGTATGTAAAAATGTGTATATAGATATATATGTATATATACATATATATCGTTAAACACATTCCCTGATCTCATCTAATAGTTGCAGAATGTTGAGTATAACATGGAGAGTTGATACAGTTGGAATTTATTTTTTCTCCCAAAGTAGGAGACAAAGGTCTTGTTTCCTTCTACCAGAAGATAACCAATGTTCCTATAATAAATAGTATATTAAAGAGAAAATCTTTTCTCAGATGTATGTGTTTGGCTTTTTGTAAAAAAAAATTGAGTTAGTGTACTTGTGTAGGCTTTGATCTCGAGATCTCCCTCCTCCTCCTCCTCCTCCTCCTCCCTCCTCCTCCTCCTCCTCCTCTTTCTTCTTCTCTGAAAGTTTTTTAATGGTATTAGTCTTCCACATCACTGAGACTGCAGAATCGTTACTTTTGTTATTTTCCAATGTCCACTTCAATTTTGGTCAGCATGAATTTAGACCTTTGCAGACCCTCTGAACATTGTTCTGTTTTTGTGTTCCTTACTGATCAAGCTAAGATATCATGCACTAGTTTGGACTATACAGAGGAGATGCATTATTGTTGTTCCTGATCGTAATGTGAATGCCTTCAGTTTTTTTCACCTAGCACAAAATTGGCGATAATTTAGTCATATAGACTTTATCCAATTGTTTCTATCCCTTCACTTTCCAAGGTTTTTGTCATGAATTGAAATTGAATTTTCTTAAACCCTTTTGTGTATGTGTGTGCAGTTATTACCATGATTGTGTAGTCTCTGTTCCTGACAACATTTAATTTATGTCTTTATTCTTTAATGTACTTACAACCATCTCTCCATGCCTAGAATGGTTATGGTTCTTGAATTTTTGTTTTGTTTTTAAGAACTTTGGCATTTATGTTAATCAAAGAAATTGGACTTTAATTCTCTTTTCTACTGTGTCTTTGTTAGGATTTGGAATCAAGATAATAACTAGCTTCATGGAAAAGGGGTATTTGGAATCCTTTCATTTTTGTATTACAGAATAACTTAAGCAGTTTTGGTATTCTTTTATGTCTACTAGAATTTTGAAATTATTGTACTTTACATTGATTTAGCTCTAATAAGTCCTATATGTCTTAGGTTTTTTATGCCTTTGTCTTCAGGTTTTACTGCTCTGAACAGACACCATGACCAAGGTAACTCGTATAAGGACAACATTTAACTGGGGCTGGCTTACAGGTTCAGAGATTCAGTCCATTATCATCCAGGTAGGAGCATGGCAGTGTCCAGGTAGGCATGGTGCAGGAGGAGAAGAGAGTTCTACACCTTCATCTGAAGGCCACTAGGAGAAGACTGGCTTCCAGGCAGCTAGGAAGAGAGTCTCAAAACCCACCCCCCTCAGTGAAACACTTCCTCCAACAAGGCCACACCTACTACAACAAGGCTATACCTTCTAATAGTTTTACTCACTGGGTCAAGCATATCCAAACCACCACAGCCAATGAATTTGTCCATTTCATATCATTTTTCCTGTTTAGTAGAATAAAATCTTTTAAAGTCTGTTGTCACAAGCCTGAAGTTACTTTTGACTATTGCAATGTCTTTATTTTCACTAATTTTATTACTTCATGTCTGTTTTCTTCATTAATTTAAAAGGGTTCACCCATCTTGTTTATCTTTCAAAGAACCAACTCTATTTCCCTGATTCATTCTTTTATTGTCTTTTTTTTTCTGCCTGTTATTCATTATTTTTCCCATTTAGTGATTGTCAGTTTGAGTTCTTGGTTTTTTATGCCATAAAGTATACCATTAGGCTGTTTATTTAATGTCTGATTCTTTTGAAAAACTTATTTGCTTATGTCCATTTATGTATTTTGAATGTAAGTACCTGTGTGTGTGTGTGTGTGTGTGTGTGTGTGTGTGTGACAGTAGCTAAGAAGGTCAGAAGAGGACATGAGCCCTTTGAGCTGGAATTATATGCAGTTGTGAGCTACTCCACATGGATGCTGGGTAGCATAGAAGAGCACCAAGTCATTTACCCCTGAGCCCTCTCCTGCTACTATTTGAATTTTTTCCTTCTCTTTGATTTTTGTTTCTTTTAGTTTTTTTAACTTAATCACTTTACATCCAACTCAAGGCCCCTCTCCTGGTCCCCCTCTCTCAGAATCTTTTCCCTCAGCCTCCCTCCCCTATTCATTTGAACAGGTGGGGGGCTCCCTGGGTATCACCTCACCCTGACATATCAAGTATCTGTGAGGCTGGGCACTTTCTCTTCCACTGAGGCCAGACAAGGCAGCCCAGCTCGAAGAACATATCCCACACTGTTGCCTAACAGCTTTTGGCATAGCCCCTGTTCAAGTGGTTCAGGACCTGCATGAAGACCAAGCTGCAATCAGCTACATATGTGCAGGGAGGCCTAGGGCCAGCCCATGCATGTTCTTTGGTTGGTGATTCAGAGAGCCCCAAGGGTCCAGGTTAGTTGACTCTCTTGGTCTTCCTGTATAGTTCCATCCTTTTTGCCTGCAAAATTCATGATGTTTAAGTTTTTAACTGCTGAATAACATTCCTTCTGTAGATGTACCACATTTTCTTTATCCATTCTTCAGCTGAGGAACATCTGGATTGTTTCCTGTTTCTGTCTATTATGAGTAAAGCTTCTGTGCACATAGTTGAGCGAGTGTCCTTGTGGGATGTTGGAGCATCTTTTGGAGCTATGCCTAAGAGTGGTATAGCTGAGTCTTGAGGTCGAACTATTCCTAATTTTCTGAGAAACCCCAAAATTGATTTCCAAAGTGGTTGTAAAAGTTTTCACCCCAACCAGCAATGGATGAATGTTCCCCTTGCTCCACATCCTCACCAGCACGTATGAGCTCTTGAGGTTTTGATCTTTGCCATTCTGATAGGTGTAAGATAGAACCTCAGAGTCGTTTTGGTTTGCATTTCCTTGATGACTAAGGACTTTTTGGATTTTAAATGTTGTTACTTAGAGCTATAAATTCCCCTGTTAATTCTGCCTTCATTGTAATACATAGATTTCCATGTTGTATGCTAATTTTCTTTCAGCCAAATAACTCATAGATTTCTTCAATGATCCATTCATCAAATAATAGTTTATTTCATCTCCATAGGTTTTTTTTTATGTTTCCTATAATATCTATTGCTATCTATCTCACTCTTTTTTATGGTGATCAGATAGAATACAAGGAATTGTTTCAGTTTTTCTGTGTGTGTTGATATTTGCTTGTGTCCTCATAAATGAACTTTTATAGTATTTTGCATGAGCTATTGAGTAAAGTATTATTTTGTTGTGTTTGTTTGTTGTTTTGTATTTGACTATTAGATCCATTTGGCCTATAGTGCTATTTAATTATAGTTGTTCTGGTGTGTGTTTGTGTGTGTGTAGTTCTAATGATGACACTGTGATTTTAAATTCATTATTGTTGCATTAGTTAATAAACAAATATATCTAGTAGTATTTGTTTTATGAATTTGAGTGAGCTTTTGCTTCCATATGTATGAGGGGGATGTAGAGTGAATCTAGGGGAAGAAGAAGTGGGATGGAGAGCAAAGTGTCATGGACTCCTGTGACTGCTCAAGAAATTTTGATCCAACCGTGCACTACAAGTGAATTCAGATAAACCAGTGAGACAGAACAAAGGACCCTCCCCTACAAAGTCACAGTCAAGTGAATTGAGCGGTACAGAGTGTGTAATGCCCACTTTGGCCTTTTTTACATAACCACACCCTTATTAGTGGAAAAGTTGTGATTAAGTTATTGTACTAGATAATCAAAGTTAGATTTGCATCCTGATGCTGGCTTCCAGAGTCTGAAATCTTGGGCATCTTTGTGAACTCATCTCTGTTTCCCCTTCTTTTCCTGGTTCCAGTTCTGACATACTACATATAATTGTAATTACTTTTTGATGAATTGTTCTCTGGACAGAATGAAGTGAGTTTCTTTATCTCGTTTGATAATATTTTGTTTCCTGTTTTGTCAGATGTTGAAATAGTGACCTTTACTTGCTTTGTACTTTGATTTTCATTGAAGATCTTTTTCCATTTTTTTCCCCACCCTAAGATAACCTGTATCCTCCAGGACCCAGTGTACTTTTAGGAGGTAGTAAAGGGGGGATCTTCTTTTCTAATCCAGTCTGCTAGTCTGTTTGTTTTCTTAAGTAATAATCAAATTATTAGATTTATTATTCAGAGTGTGTGTGTGGGCTGATTTGGGGCATTTTGTTATTAGTTTTGTCCTCTTTGCTTTGCAATAGTCTTATCCTTGTATATTTCCCCCCTGGAGCCTGTTGGGTATACTTAACTTTTTCTTCAGTGTGAATTTTTTTCTTGTAGTAGGTTCAGTCAGGCTTACTTCTTGGTCATCAATTCTTTTGGGGTTGTTTTCCAAAGGACAGCTTCCCTTTTCCCTCTCAGAATGAGGACACTGTTTCCAGTTACATTAGGGTGGATTGTCAGTTATTTCCTTAATAATTTAAAAGAATTCTTCCCAATTCCATCAAGCTTTTAAGGTCCCATGAGAAATCAGCAACTAATGAGATTGAACTTCATTCATGGTGTTTTCCATACCCTTCCTTCTTTCCTTAGTGTTTTAACTGTGCTATATATGTTGTAGGGTGTTGCTTTGTTTTTGTTTTTGTTTTCTGGCCTGCTCCTCAGTGTTCTGTGAGTTTCTTGTATCTTGAGGGGACTCTTCCTAGATTTTGAAACTGTCTTTTCTAATGTTATTCAAATTAATTCCTATTTCTTTCGAGTAAAGTTCTTCTCATCTTATGTCTATAATATACAATTTGCTTTTGTGTGTGTGTGTGTGTGTGTGTGTGTGTGTGTGGAATGCCAAAGAAGATGTTACATGTTCTTTTCACATTCACCTTTTAATTCCTCACTTACTGCAACTGAATGATTCAATTCCTCTACCTTGTATTCAAACCCCAAAATTCTTCCCTCCATGAGGTCTATACAGTTTGAGTCCAGTGAACTTCTTTTTCCCATCATCTTTTGATTCTGTTTTTCCTTCATTATGCTGTCTCTTTATTGATCTCTATTTCCATATCTTACTTGAATTCTTTTTTTATCCAGTGGCTGTGTTCCCTTAGAAAACTCTCTAACTTCTCTGAACTCTCTAACTTGTCTGAATGATCTATAATCATTCTTTTTATTTGTGTGTCTGAACTTTCATCTACGTCATTTTGTTGAAGACAATTTCTATAGGATTAATAATTTTGGGATAAGACAAGTTTTATTTCTTATTTATGTTTCTGGTATTGTGAGATTGAGATCTGCCCATCCTGGGTTATATTGTTGACTCCTATTTTTATTGTTGTCTTTTTAGTTCAGTTACATCTACATTTAGTGAGAGTACATAAAAGAGTTCAGCAAAGACTTTGTTGTAATAGGATTGAAGTGTTAGTTACTCTTAGACTATTCTCCAGGGTAGCAGGCTGATTTTCCAGATTTTTATTGAAAGTTAAACACTGGCTGCAACTACAGTCAGGATCAAATTTTCACAGGATCCACTGTGAAAATTAAGTGTGAGACAGCCACAAAACAATCATTACTTAAGTATAAATTTTTGAGGCGAGTAAAGAGCCACCCAAAAGTACTGTGTGTTAACAGTTTAGTGAATGAGAAAATGAAAAGAATAATGAAATTAGTGTGGATAGTGATCAGATTAGTTGGTATATACAAAGTAAAGGAGAGGAACATACACAGAAGTAGGAATTGTAAGAGTAAAGAAAGCAGGCTGAGGTAAAGATGTGAGAATTTAAGTGAGACTAGAAATAAGTTTAAGGATTTTAATAATAATAAAGGACAGGGGCATCTCTCAGAGGACTTGAAAAAAGCTGAGAAATTTTTGGTTGTGAGCCTTTAATGGCTGAGCCATCTTTCCAGCCCAGCTGTACTTCAGATCAATGGTGATTAAAATGCATGGTATGGGTACAAAGACAGGCAGGCTGATTAATAGAATAGAATCAAAGACAATAAACCCGCACCTATGGACTCTTGATTTTTGACAAAAAGAGCCAAACCCATACAGTGAAAAAAAGAAAGTATCTTCAACACATGGTGCTGGTTTAAGTGGTGGTCTGCAGGTAGAATACAAAATGATCCATATTTATCACCCTATACAAACCTCAAGTCCAAGTGGATCAAGAACCTCAACATAAAACTAGATCCACGGAATCTAATAGAAGAGAAAGTGGGAAATAACCTGGAATGCATTGTCACAGGAGAAAATTTACTGAACAGAACACCAATGGCTCAGCCTGCAAGATCAACCATTAATAAATAAGACCTCTTAAAACTTCAAAGTGTCTGTAAGGCAAAGGGCACTGTCAACATGACAAAACAGCAGCCTACAGACGGGAAAAGATCTCCACTAATCCTACGTCTGATAGAGGGCTAATATCCAAAATAGATAAAGAACTCAAGAAGTTAGACCCCAAGAAAACTAATAACCCAATTTTAAAAGTTGGGGTACAAAGCTAAAAAAAAATTCTCAACGGAGGAATCTCGAATGGTCAAGAAACACTTAAATGTCCCAAGTCCTTAGTCACCAGGGAAACGTAAGTCAAAACAACCCTGCGATTCCATCTAACACCCATCAGAACGGGTAAAATCAAAAACTCAAGAGAGTGAATATGCTGGCAAGGATGTGGAGCAAGGGAACACTACTTCACTGCTGGTCGGAGTGCAAACTTGTACTACCGCTGTGGAAATCAAGTTGGCAGTTTATCAGAAAACTGGAATAGTTGTATCTCAAGGCCCAGCTCTACCACTCCTAACCAAAATAAATCATACAATTCACAAACACTATTTCCAGGGTTTTGGTAAATGCATCTCTAATCTTGACCACCACAGAAGTTCTTCATGTTGAAGATAAGTTCTGAGCTCAGCATTCTCTGTGTGTTATAAAACCCAAACACTGCAGACAAGCAGCGCAATGACAACCTGTGTTACAAGCCCAAAGAAGCGCTGGTGAGATGAGTTGGTTGGTAAAATGCCTGATTATCCTTCATGAGGACCTGTGTTTGGATCTCCAGAACCCACATAAAAAGCCGGTCAAGCCTCTATCTCTAAAGCTGGAGATAGGGATGTCATCGGCTTTGTCCTAATGTCACTGGATCTGGAATGTTCAAAAAATAAGTAGTGTGGATAAGTGGAAAAGGTACGAGGAACTCACTGACTACACAAGGAACTAAATGCGTGCTCTAAAAATCCCGAAGTATAATTCTCTTTAAATAGAATGATAGAGCCCAATATATTCCGGATTTATTCCAGTGGGGAAGCCAGAGTTAGGGTGGTTCTATTAATTTGCCAGGTGAGCTCCATTTGAACGTGAATGATGCGCTGATAAGAGTTGAGGAGGCGGGTCGGTATCGTTCACCAATCAGGGACGCTGTTACTTTCCTGCATGAACTGTCCAATGAGGGACATGGATAGTCAGAGGGTGCCGCCATTGCCGCCCTGTTTGAGTCCTGTGTACTTGCAGGGAGGCTGGTGGTGGCTTGGCCTGGCTCTCTGAGCCTTCTGCTTACTGAAGGCTCTTTAGGAAGAACACTGCTCACGTTTGAATCAGGAAATGGTGAGTGTGCCCTGGGTTCCTGGAGTCGTGCGCGACATGTTGGTGACGCTACGGAGGCTTTGTCCCAGTGTGGTGCCGCCGCCCTGATGTTCGCCTGATCCTGTTCTGCAGTCCGAGGTGGAGTCTTGTCACCAGCGCCCTCTCACCCACGTGCGTTTTAATTGCTTGCAGAGCAGGTTGCGGAGAGCCTGGGGTCTTGTCCCTCGGTCCGACCCTCCCCTGCCCGCCTTCTGAGGCAGTGTCATCCAGCCCCCTGTGCTCCCGAGCGAGACTGCGCCTCTCCAGACATAGCATCTCTGGCGAGTTGGTGTGATGCTCTGTAGCGTTCAGACTGTTGTAGGGAGACTTTGATAAGCGCTGTTATCTCTCTCTCTCTCTCTCTCTCTCTCTCTCTCTCTCTCTCTCTCTCTCTCTCTCTCTCTCTCTCTCTCTCTCCCTCCCTCTATCCCTCCCTTTCTTTTTTAAGTAGTGGGCATCGAACCTCAGTCTTTGTTCAAACCTTTCACCAATGAACTGTAAACCTATCCCGCATTCTGGTTTTTTGCTGTTAGTGTTAATGTGGGAGGATTTGTTTGCTCCCTCTGGTCCAAGAGTGGGAGAAAATACCCCGGCTTGCAAGGAAGAGAGGATTTTCAATTTGCTTCAAAATTGTTTGGATTCACCAACCAATTTGGCAATTGTCTAGGCCAAGGTGGAATTTGCGGAAAATGTTTCTTTTCTTGCATTGCTAGCTCTGCAAAAAGCATGAGATGAGGTGAATAATTTAATTGTAAAAACAAACAAGAACGTGGTGGTTTCTTTGGCTGTGGACTTGAACAGAAAGGATGGAGGGTTATATCTGTTTCCGTCTCATTGCTACAGATATTCGTAAGCTGTGTATCCTCTTGATTTAATTTTAGCTTGTTGTATGTGGCTTAGAATTTAACCATTTCTTTTATATTCTGCATTTTTTTGGGGGGATATTTTTTTCAAAACATTATCAAATGATCTGCTTTTTTTCCCCCTGTTCTTGTAACCTCCTCTAATTTATGACTTTATTCATTTGTCTCTTCCCTCATTTTTTGTTATTTTAGCTAGAGTTTTGCCTATTTTTTTCCCTGCTGCTACCCGAGTTTTTCCTATATTGCTGTTTTTTAAAAGAACCATTCCTGAGATTTACATTGGCGGTGTGTATTCTTTGAATCAATTTCATTAATTTCTCACCTTATTCTTTTGGATTCTTGCGGTCTTTGCTTCTCTATGTGGCTTGTTCTTGTTTTCCTAAGACCGTGTGTTTTGAGTCATTAAGTTGTTTATTTGTTGTGTCTCTGAGTTCTCAATGTGTCTGGAAGAAGCTGGAGTAACTTTTGTTTCTTCTAAATTAAAGATGAACTTAGAAGGAAACCAGAGGAAAATTTAATGGAGTTTGAGGTTGAGAGGGAAAAGGCAGAAAACAGTGCAGGCAAGCTTTAAATGCTGCCATTTTTCATCAGATAGGAGAGAAAACAAAACAGAAAGATGCCTTTTAAGTTCAACATGGAGATCAGAGAAACAGTGAGGAAGCCCAGGTAAGTTAAGGAAAGCATACTTTGTAAGTGTTGAACTTGGATCTGAGTTCAGAGGGAACCTGATTTACAGGGTCTTGTTTCATAGCACTGAGGGATTACTCCAGAGATACCAGGTTAGAAATAAAATGGACACAGCTTACTGAGAAAGGAAAGGCACTCCTAAGAATAACAGTTGACTAGTGAACTAAGAAGGAGCCCCCAAAGTCTGAGAAAATGTGGTCCAGGATATGTGAGACATTTGCAAAACATCTGCCTCTCCCTAGTTTGTATACCAGGAGCTTTTCTTGAGCTGTTCTTTTCCTTAGTAAAAGAAAGGGTTTAAGATCTTCCTTTGCTGACTGGCTTCTTTCTGATGTTAAATCTTCACATAGCTTTTTTTTTTTTTTTTTTACTCCTATGTTGCATTTGTATGTAAACATTTGTAGCTATGAGCTTACCTCTTGCTACTGTCTTGTTTTACCACTTTTATTGAAAATAGATTTTTCCCTCCTCACTATATATTCTGAGTGTGGTTTCTTCACCCTTTACCCCTCACAGTTCCTCCCCATCTCCCCTCCTAACTGGATCCACTGCCTTTCTGAATCGCATTAGAAAACAAACAGGTCTCTAGAGGATAATGATAAAATATAAGCTAAAACAAAAATTGACACACCTTATTTGGACAAAACAAACAGAAGGAAAAGAGCCCAAGAGAAGGCACAAGAATCAGGGACCCACTCAGGGATCCCAATTAAAAAGTGGAAACCATAATTTGTGCAAACCTGTGCAGGCCCTGGGCATGCTGCCTCAGTCTCTCCAAGTTCATACTCAGGTTGATTTTAGATGGCCTTGTTTTCTTGATGTTCTCCAACCCCTCTGGCTCTTATGCTCTTTCCGCTTCCTCTTCCAAAGGCTTCCCTGAGCTCTGAGGGAAGGATTTAATAGAGACATCCCATTTAGGGCTGGGCACTCCAAGGCCTTTCATTCTCTGTATCTGTTCCCATAGGCTCCAGAACGAAGCTACTCTGATGATGGCTAAGCAAAGCAGTGATCATGTTTTCCTTTCTAGGTCTGTGATACCTCCTCACCAAGGATGATTTTTTTTTAAGTTCCATCCATTTACCTCTGACTTTCCTTTTTACTTAATGGTTGAGTAATACTCCACTGTGTCGATGTACATTTTTTGTTTGTTTTTATTCATTCTTCTTTTGAGGTACATCTAGATTGTTCCCAGTTTCTGGGTATCAACAGAGCAGTAATGAAAACAGTTTAGCAAGTGTCCTTATATAAGCGGAGGGTCCTTTGGGTATATGCCAAGGGAAGAAGCACCCATGTACATGGTTGCACTCCCACCAGCGAAGGATGGTTGAGTGTTCCTTTTATTCCACATTTCACTAGCATGACCTGTCACTTGTTTTATTATCTTAGCCATTCTGAGAGGTAAAAGGTGGAATATCCAAAGTAGTTTGATTTACATTTCCATGGTGGCTAAGAATGTTGAATATTTCATTGTGTTTTAGCCATTCAAGTTTCCTCCTTTGAGTATTCTCTGGATGTGTACTCCATTTTTCACTTGGGTTATTTATTTTCTTGATATCTAGTGGGTCTTTTGTTTGTTTGGTTTGTTGGTTTTAGTTTTCTTGTTTTGGTTTTAGTTCTTTTATATATTTTGGTTATTCGTTCTCTATTGGATGTAGAGTCAGTAAGAATTTTTCACATACCGTAGGATAGAATACTAGTTTACTAAACGATGGCGTCCTGTGCTGTACAGAAGCTTCTCAGTATCATAAGGTTCCGTTTATCAATTGTTGCCCTTAGTGCCTGTGTTGATGGTGTTCTGTTCAGAAACTTTTTCTTATGCTAATGCCTTCAAGGCTATTTCCCCCATTTTCTTCTGTCAGGTTCAGTATATCTGGCTTTATGTTGATGACTTTGATCCATTTGGAGTTGAGTTTTGTGCAGGATGATGAGTATGAGTGTGCTGGAATTCTTTTATATGCAGCTATCTTTCTTGACCAGCACTATTTGCTGAAGGTGCTTTTTTTTTTTTCCTATTCTGTATTTCTGGCTTCTACATAAGAAAAAAAAAAATCTATTGTCCATAGGTGTGGTGGGTTGAATAGGTACAGCCCCCATAGACTCACAGCCTTGTTGGAGTGGGTGTGGCCTTGTTGGAGGAAATGTGTCACTTGGGGGCTGGGGGGGACAGGCTGTGAAGTCTGCTCAAGCTATACTCAGTGTGCCACACAGTCTCCTGCTGCTGTAGAACTCTCAGCTCCTATAGGACCGTGTCTGCCTGCATGGTGCCGTGCTTCTTGTTATGATGATAATGGACTAAGCCTCTGAAGCCAGCCCCAGTTAAAAGTTTTCCTTCATAAGAATTGCTGTGGTCATGCTGTCACTTCACAGCAGTAAAACCCAAACTAAGATAATAGGCGCGTGTGTTAATGTCTGGGTCTTCAGTGCGATTTCATTGATCTTTGTGTTTTGTACAACACCAGGCTGTTTTTGTTACTAGAACTCTATAGTACAGCTTGAAACTGGGGAAGGTGACAGCTCCTTGCAGCTTCTTTATTCGTCAGGATTGTTTTAACTATCCTGGGATTTCTTATGTTTCTAAATGAAGCTGAAAATTGTTCTTTGAAGATCTGTAAATCATTGTGTGAAATTTTGATGGGGATTGCATTGAATCTTTAAATTAATTTTGATAAGATGATCATTTTTACTATATTAACCTATGTAACATATATCTGTAAATCTATAGTATAGATTATACACACATACACACACACACACACACACACACACACACACGAGAGCTACTGATTTTTGTGACTGGATTTTGTATCCAGCTATTTTGCTGAAGGTGCTTATCAACTGTAGGAGTTCCCTGGTGGAAATTTTAGGATTATTTTGTATACTGCTATATTGCCTGCAAATTAATGAGACTTTGACATCTTTCTTTCCAGTTTGTATCCCCCTTGATCGCCTTAAGTTTTCTTGTTACTCTAGCTAAAACTTAAAAATACATATGTACAATTGTATGACGTCATAACCGCCATGGCCAGCTACCAGACGGGCAGAGTTACCCAGGAGCTGCAGGACAGGTACCTGGACCACCCCCAGGTGGCTACTATCCTGGACCTCCTCATGGTGGGGGCCAGTATGGCAGTGGATTTCCCCCCTGGTGGTGGTTACAGAGCTCCTGCCTCTGGAGGATCCTATGGGTACCCCAGTGCTGAAGGAACCCCCTCTGGAACTCCAGGCAGACCATATGGCCGTGTACCTCCAGGAGGCCCCTATGTTCAGCTACCTCCAAGTCCCTATGGTACCCAGCCGCCTGGACCTTATGGACAAAGTGGTGTCCCCCCCCAATGTCGATCCTGAGGCCTACTCCTGGTTCCAGTCAGTGGATGCTGACCACCATGGCTATATCTTACTCAAGGAGTTGAAGCAGGCCCTGGTCAACTCCAACTGATCCTCATTCAATGACAAGACGTGGCTCATGAAGATAAACGTGTTTGACAAGACCAAGGCTGGCCGCATTGATGCCGACATCTTCTCAGCCTAATGGAAATCCCTCCAGCAGTGGAGGAACCTCTTTCAGCAGTGTGACCCAGACCACTCGGGATCCGTCAGCTCCACAGAGCTGCAGCAAGCGCTGTCCCAGATGGGCTACAACCTGAGCCCTCAGTTCACGCAGCTCCTGGTTTCCCGATACTGCACGCGCTCTGCCCTTCCCACCATGCAGCGGGACTGCTTCATCAAGGTGTGTACCCAGCTGCAGGTATTGACTGAGGCCTTCCGGGATATCGCAGTACAGGGCAACATCCGGCTCAGCTTTAAGGACTTTGTCGCCATGACGGCTTCAAGGATGCTATGACCCAGCCTGCCTAAAGGGTGTGGAGCACACCAGGGGATGTGGGCCTCTCCTTTCCTCCTCTCCTAGCAAAAAGTGTTTCCTGGCCTGAGCTAGGAAGGACAGAGGTTGGCTATCCTGGGCTGTGGAGTGGCAATGGAGTTAGCGTTTGGTCAGCCGTCCT
Source organism: Rattus rattus (assembly GCF_011064425.1). Lineage (NCBI taxonomy): Eukaryota > Metazoa > Chordata > Mammalia > Rodentia > Muridae > Rattus > Rattus rattus. The sequence goes on along the minus strand of NC_046154.1, from coordinate 157,839,998 downwards.
GGCCTCTGGCTTTTCCCCTCCTCTCCCTGATGCCAGTGCTAAGTGCCCCTTGGCTGGCCTACCTGTCATCTGTCACCGAGACCACCAGGTCAGAAGAACCCAGTTTCTGCGCAGTGGAGTCAGACTGAGCGGGAGGGAGACTTGCTGGGACCAGAGCCTGGGATTCCTCGGCTGCCTCAATCCTTGTATATTAACATTAATTTTCCTGAGGTTTTGCCTGCGCAAGAAGCTTGGGCATTCTGCCATCTCGGCCATATCTGATGAGGCTCATGACCTCCAAAACTCTGACCCCTCGCTGGCCTACCACATTCCACTCAGCTTCTCTCCCCAGGGGCATTGTCACATCCTTCTGCTAATGTTGATTCTAATTTACTTTTTTTTTCCTTCCCATTTAGGGCCAAAAATCCAGGAAACTGTAAGCATCGATAAAAGAAAGACTGCAGTCCCATGTTCCCAAAAAAAAAAAAAAACCATATATAGATATGAAGAGAGTGCACAACCCTGTCTTGTTCCTGTTTTAGTGGAGTTGCTTTGAGTTTCTTTCCATTTAATTTGATGTTGGCTATGGGCTTGCTATAAACTGCTTTTGTTATGTTGAGGTATGTCACTCGTATCCCTAATCTCTCCAGGCTTTTTATTATGAAGGGACATTGGATTTTGTCAAAGGCGTTTTCCGCAGCTAATGAGATGATCGTGTTTTTGTTTTGTTTCGTTTTTTCTTTCAGTTTCTTTATATGGTGGCCTACATGTGTTTTATGTATGTTGAACCATCCCTGCATCTCTGGCATGGAGTCTACTTGATCATAGTAGATGATCTTTGTGATGTGTCCTTCAATTCGGTTTGCAGTTATTTTGTTGAATTTTTGCATGTATATTTATAAGTGAAAGTGATACATAATTTTCTTTATTGGGTCTTTATAAAGTTTAGATATCGTGGTAACTGTTGCATGGTAAAAAGAATTAGTCAGTGTTCCTTCTGTTTCTATTTTGTGGAATAATTAGAGGATAATTGACATTAATTCTGCTTTTAAAGTCTGGTAGAATTCTTTACAAAGCCACCAAAGTCTGGGGGTGGTTATTGTTGTTGTTTTTTGTTTAGTATGTCCTTATGATTTCTGGATTTCTTCAGTGTCTGTTATGTCCTTGTTTTCATATCTAACTTTGTTAATTTGGATCATCTCTCTGGTTTTTATTTAATTTGGTTGTTTTTCAGTCTTACTGATTTTTCTCAAAGAACCAACTCCATTGTTTCTTTGTACTTTTGTTTGCTTGTTTGTTTGTTTGTTTGTCTTTTTGTGTGTATGTGTGCTGATAAGTTATTAGTACGAAATCTATTCAAGTTTTTAATATAGGCACTTAGTACTATGAACTTGCCTCTTAGACCCCTAATATGTCCCATAAGTTCGGGTATATTGTAAATTCAATTTCATTCAATTCTAGAATGTCTTTAATTTCTATTTTGATTCATTTTTTCAGTCAATAGAGATTGTTCAGTTTCCATGAGTTTATAACCTTTCACTTGTTTCTGTTGTTGATACCCAGCATTAATCCAAGGTGGTCAGTTAGGAGAGACAGTTATTTCAGTTTTCTTATACCTTTTGAAACTTGCTTTGTGTCAAGTATGTGGTCAGTTTGGGAAACTGTTACATGAGGTGCTGAGAAGGTATATTCTTGTGTATGGGTGTAATTTTCCATATCTATCTGTTAAGTCCATTTAGCTTAAAACTTCATTTAGCTCCCGTGTTTTCTCTATTTAGTTTTCATCTCTATCATCTGTTGGCAAGAATGAGGTATTAAAGTCTCCCACTTTCAGTGTGTGAGGTTCACCATGTGATTTAAATTGTAGATGTGATTCTTTTACAAATCCGTTGCAGTAAAAATTAATGAGGATCGTTTGCTATCAGTTCCTGAGAGCTGGATCTGCTCACTCCAGCTGCAACTCTGCCACAAGGTCTGCAAGCTGCCCTCTCCCCGCTGTCTCCCTTTTAGTCCCCTAGGCAGTAGTTACACATACACACATGTGGTTCTGTGGGCCCTGAACATTCTCACTCCGTGTGGGCAACAGAACCAGATCTGTACGCTCCAACTGCCTCTCACACATTTCTTACACACTGTCCTCTTTAGCCCCGTTGAAATCAAAGTTCCAGAAATTTGTAATTTAGCAATTAGATTTACATGTTAAATTCTCAATCCACAATTCATCCACACAATAAATTCACTGCCAATTAATAAATATATAAACCGCCACCTAGACAATATAAAATCGATCTAACCTAAATCTGAACCATCTTCCTCTGTAGACTCCATTTTGATCCCTCTCCTTCCTCCTCTCTCCTCCCTTACAAAAATTTTGTCCCCGCCCCACTCTCTACTGTCCAATCATGTATCACCTTGACATCAGCCTACACAAACCTGTGTCCTTTGTGTTTGGGACATAGATGTTAAGAATTGACATGTCCTCTGGTGGATTTTTTTCCCTCTTCGATTAGTATGTAAAGTCCTTAGTTATCTCTTCTAATTCGTTTTGGTTTGGAGTTAATTTTGTCAGATGTTAAAATGGCTACACTGGCTTGGTTCTCGTTCCATTATCTTGGAATGTCTTGGTCCATCCATTTAACCAAAAATGGTGTATATTCTCCATGTTAAATTGTGTTTCCTGAATGTAACAGAAATATAGATCCTGTTTTCAAACCCAATCTGTTAGCCAGTCTCTTGTTATTGGGGAATTACAAACTTTGATGTTGAGAGATACCAATAAGTAGTATTTGTTGTCCTGTTATTTTGTGTGTTTGTGTGTGTGTGTGTGTGTGTGTGTGTGTGTGCGTGCGTGCTGGTCTGGGATCTATTCCCTGTGTTTTCTTGGATATGATAACTTCTTGATCTTGGAGTCTCTGTACACCTGGATTTGTAAATAGATATTGCTTAAATTTGGTTTTATCATGCAAGCTCTTACTTTCACCATCTATTGTGATTGAAAGTTTTGCTGAATATAGTAGCCTTTCTTTCTAACTTTAGAGGCTCCAGTGGAAAGGTAGGTGTTATTCTAATAGGTCTGCCTTAATATTCTATTTGGTCTTTTTCCCTGAAAGCTTTTAATATTCTTTCTTTGTTGTTTGTTTTATATGTTAAGAAATTCCCAAGGTGAATTTCTTTTCTGATCCAGTCTATTGAGTATTCTTTACACTGAAAATGTTCTTCTGTGGTTTTGTTGAAAATACTTTCTGTGCCTTTGACATGGTTTCTTCTGCTTTCTCTATTCCTGTTAGGTTTCTGGATGTTTGATCTAGAAGTTTTTTAGATTTAACATTTTCTTTGTCTGAGATCTCCATTTCTTCTATTATATGTCCAATGCCTGACATTCTTTCTTTCATCTCTTGTAGTCTGTTGGTGAGTCTTCCTCTGAGTTTCTCCCCCCCACCCTTCGGAGCTGAAGACCGAACCCAGGGCCTTGAGCTTGCTAGGCAAGCACTCTACCACTGAGCTAAATCCCCAACCCCTCCTCTGAGTTTCTTATTCGAGGTCCTAAACCTTTCGTTTCCAGATAGTATCACCATCATCATCATCATTATTATGCCTTTTCTTTATTGATTCTCTTTCCATTTTCAGGTCTTGAACTGTTTTATTCATTTCTTTTCGCTGTGTTTTCTAGATTTCTTTCAGGGATTCTTTTTTTTTCTCTTTGAGGCCAACTATCGTGTTCATAAGGGGTATTTTAAGTCTTTTTCTTGTGCTTCAACTATGTTGTAATACTTGGGGTCTTCTATGGTAGGGTTGCTGGGCTCTAGTGCAGACATCGACCTGGCTATTATTGTATTATGTTGTCATCTAGGCGTCTAGGTTTGGAAAGATTGTAATTCTAGATGCTGACATTTGGTCATCTTTGTTGGGTCAGTGTTTTGTTCCTTGGTTTCTGTTGTCATCTCTGGTTCTTAGGATAATGTGGTGGCTGTGTTGCCGGATACTATGGTCACTAGAGATTCCAGGTAAAATGCGTTTCTAGGTATTGTGAGCTGACAGAAGTAACAGGATACAAGTTAGGATAGGGGGCTAAAGAGCCCAAAGGAGGGAGGAAAGCAGGGTATTCCACTAGGATCTGCTTTGTCTCCTGGGAATGGGAGCACAGAATAAGGAGAGGCCGCAGCAGGTCTGCTACAGAGCTGGGGATAATGGGAGACCGGACTTGGAGGAATCGAGGAAAAGGTAAAGGTCTACATTTAGCCTACCTCTTTTGCTGGCTGGAGTGGCCCACTGGTTAATGGAGAATGCCTTTTGGATATGGGGGCTGGGTTAAAGCAATGAGTGAGGTAAAGGAATTTTGGAGAGGAAGATCTGTGTGATCCCTTGGAGAAGGAGACAGAGAGGAAGGGGAAGCTGCAACGGATAGTCTGCTGCAGAGCTTGGAATGAGAAGGGAGAGGATTGGATTTAGAAAAACAAAGACAGAAATGAAGATATGCAGTTAGCCTGCTTGCTTCCCTAGCGGGAGTGGCCAGTGGGTTTCCAGGAAAGCCTGCTGGGTTTAGTTGCTGGGATAGAGCAGTGAGTTGGAAGAAAGAACTTTGGAGAAGAAGATGCATTGGAGTTGCAAGGGAAGTGTGATGATTTACCTAGGCTTGACCCAGGGAGTGGCACTATTAGAACGGGTGGCCTTGTTGGAGGAAGTGTGTCACTGCAGGGGCAGACATGGAGGCCCTCCTCCTGGCTGCCTGAGGATGCTCAGTCTGTTCCTGGCTTCCTTTCTTCGAGTGAAGATGTAGTACTCAACTCCCCTCCTGCACTATGCCTGCCTGGATGCTGCCATGCTGCCATGCTCCCACCTTGATCATAATGGACTGAACCTCTGAACCTGTAAGCCAGCCTCAATTAAATGTTGTCCTTTATAAAACTTATATTGGTCATGGTGTCTCTTCATTGCAATAAGACCCTAACTAAGACAGAAGTTGGTACCAGGAGTCCAGTATTGCTGTTAAAGGCCTGATCATGCTTTTGTTTGGAAGAATGTGGACTTTGGGACTTTGGCTTTGGAAAGCAGTGGAATGCTTTAAATGGCGATTAATGGGCTATCTTATTAGGACTGCGGAAGTCTTTGTTACTGAGAGTGATTTGAATTGTGCAAGCCTGGCCCAAGAGGTTTCAGAGGAAAAAAAATCGATATGTGCTGTTAAGACTGCTGTGTGGAAAAAAAAAAAAAAAAAAGACTGCTGTGTGGTATTTTGGTGAAGAATGTGGCTGCTTTTTGTCCTTGTGGAGGAAGAGTCTGCCTGAGGCTAAGGTGAAAAGACTCAGATTAATTACGTAGACAAAGGAAGTCTCAGAAAGACCCACCATACATTTTGTTCTCTAGTTAAGTCTCATGAAGAACATTTTAATAAAAAGAAGGGACCTTGAGAAATGAAAAATACAAAATAAATGGTTGAGTATTAAAGGGACACCTGGAAGTGAAATGGAACCGAATCCTGTGTTCAAAAATATTAAATTGAATTAAGGAAGTAATGACCTTGGGGCAAGATCCGAGCCAAGTTACCTGTGATTGGCTCCAAGCAACCTAGTACAAGCCTTTAATCCCAGGAGACAGACATACAGATCTCTACGTTCAAGGTCAATCTACAGAGTAAGATCCAGGACAGCCAAGTTTGGCATTTAAGAGGTGAAGGAGACAATTGATGCTGGTTAGCTAGAGCTAAGAAAGATCAGTATCACAAAGGTGAAATCTGGGAAGTGTTTTTTGAGAGCTGTGTTCCAGAGATGCCAAGGTTGTACCTCGTGCTGTGGCTGGACTTGGTAGTGTGTCAGAATCACCCAGGTGATACTGGTTTGGGGTCATGAAGAACAGCTGAGGCTGGGCACCATGAGTGGCCATGGAAGGCCATTGGTGAAGGTGCACCCTCAGTTGCAATTGATGGCCCAGGACTGAAGGGGTCAGGCAAAGGACTTGAGGCTTGGCACCGTGAAGAGAGCCTATAAGAGGCTAATGGTGAAGCCCAAATGCAACAAAAGACCCCAGTGTATTGAAGATGCCGGTACCATGGGATGGTCACCAAGAACAACAGCAACGGTGTAGTGTGGATCAACCTGAAGTTAAACTACTACAGAGGGCAGAGCTGGAGAAGTGAAGCCAGGATCATGTGTGGATCCCAGACATTGAAACAAGCTGTAACATTGAAGCTGCCTTGGACACCCAAAGATGTTAAAGATGCCAGAGCTGCTGGTTATCTGCTGAGGAAAACTGCTAACAGGGAGTGGAACCAGCTCAGGAGAAAGAAGTTTGTTGCAGTCAACAAAGATGAAAAAGGAGTTGAAGAGCTGAAGACCACTTTGACATCAGACATGGAGATGGCAGAATTCAGAGTTTGCCCCGCAGGTTGCCTGTCTTAATTCGGGGAGAAGAGACTTTGAATTTTAGACTTTTAACATTATTGATACTGCTATAGACTATGGGGGCTTTAGAAGTTGAACTAAATGTATTTTTTTATTATGCTAAGTTTAGATATGGCCTCCATAGACTGATGTGTTTAAACAAGCCTATGGAGGCCAGGGTGTGGAATGTGATGGTTTGCATATGCTTGGCCCAGGGAGTGACACTATTAGAATGTGTGGCCTTGTTGAAGCAAGTGTGTCACTGTGGGTGTGGGCTTGAAGACCCTCCTCCTAGCTGCCCAGAAATGTTCTGTCTGTTCCTGGTTTCCTTCAGGTGAAGATGTAGAATTCAGCTCCTCCTGCACCATGCCTGCCTTGATGATAATGGACTGAACCTCTAAACCTGTAAGGCAGCCCCAATTAAATGTTGTCCTTTATAAAACTTACATTGGTCATGGTGTCTGTTCACAGCAATAAGACCCTAACTAAGACAAGAAGGGAGGCTGCATTAGGTGGTCTGCTATATATCTGGGTATAAGGTTAGGATATTGGTTTTGGAGGAGCAGAAAGAGAGGCGAAGATCTGGATTAGATGTCATCCTTTCCTAGTTGGAGTGGCCAGCATGTTCCCAGGGAATGCCTGTTGGGGTTGGTGGCTGGGATAAAGCAGTGAGTTGCGGGAAGGATGTTTGGGGAGGAAAGTTGTGTGTAATCCACTGGACATGGGCTCCAGCCACCAGCTCTACCTACAGAACACTGGGTCTAACACACTCAGCCCCTCCAAATGCAGGTGACCCGCCAAGCTCTGGATTGAAAACCCACCAATCCCTACCCTGGAATTATCTTCCTATAAGGTTTCACCCCTAAGAAATGCTATATAAACCCTGTCTTCTATTCAGTTCTCTACTTCTTACCTGAACAGAACACCCTCCTGAGTTTTTCCTTCCCAATAAAAACATCTCTCATATGAGGTTTGTTGTGCAGTGTGACTTTGTGGTATTTCTTGCCTCCAGACTGACAGGAAGCCCTTCCCCTCAGAGATGTAACGTTTGCTTTATGGAAGCCCACCACTCCTACCCCAATGCCAAGCCTCCTTACCCCACCCTCAACCCCAACAGTCCACTGGGGAAACCTTTCCCCCTCAGAATTAGGATTTCTAATTATTTGAGTGCCCTGGAAGTTCAAGAAACTTACAATTTTGGTTCATTTTGGTTTTTTGGTTTTCGAGACAGGGTTTCTCTGTGCAGCCTTGACAGTCCTGTTGGATTCAGGGAGAAGTCTAGAACCAGAAGCTTAAAATGAAAGCTTTATTTTCTGTGTTCTGGGAGGTAACCAGCTAGGGATTTGAACCATGTCAGAGAAACAAGAACATTTTTAAGGGCAAAAAACCACACAGGTTGGATGAGGTATAATCTTGGCCAATGACAGGTAATGTACAAGGATATTTCCATTGTGGTTTCACCCCAGCTTAGAGCCAATCTATATAAGTGCATTAACATTTGTGGTTTGGACTTATCTGGGCCACCTATGCCTGGGAACATGAACTTAGTTTGAGTCCAGGAGCAAGATGGATAAGCTGTCTAGAGATGGCTGGACCCAAACATCCGTCTTCTTAGAGTAACACAATGTACATATGCAAATCTAAAACTTGACAATAAATATGAAAAAGAAGTCAGTATAACTCTCCAAAAGTTCATGAATGTTATGCCCAGTTCACGGGAACCCCAGGAGACCACCAGAAATCTTGACACCAATGTAAACACAAAGAGTTTTTATTGTGTGAGTCCAGACAGGGAATGCCAGGGATTAACTCAGAGTCAGAGACAGGTTACCTTGTGTTTCTTCACAACTCTTTACTAACTGAATCCAAACATAGCAAATTGGATAAAATGTTGGAGAAACAATTAGAATGTCTAATTATTTGAGTGCCGAGGAAGTTCAAGGAGCCTATAATTTTGTTTTTGTTTTGTTTTGTTTTGTTTTTTGTTTTTTTGAGACAGTTTTTTCTGTGTAAAATAAGGAATATGGGAGGGAGGGAAGGAAGGAAGGAAGGAAGGAAGGAAGGAAGGAAAGAAAAGAGGGAAAGAAATTAGAAACATAATGATAGAGACCTTTTTGGTAAGATTAAGAGACCAAACTAAAAGTCCTTGGCATGTAATTGGGTATGAATGTGTTTCCTGAAGGAACAACAGACTTTTGAGTCCAGGTCTGTAGAATGTATGTACCAAATTTCATAATGAAACACATTGTTTCCTGTAGTTTCTGTGTTCTAAAAAGAAATCACACTTCAGAGATTTTATTAATAACTAATTTGCTAAGAATTCCTATCAAAATGAATGACTAGTGGTTGTGTATTTCAGGAAGATGAAGAAAATTGGTGAAATGTATCACTAACCCTAGGCATAAATTTTTGTAACGTATTTTTAATAAGGGTTCAACCTCTCCTTTGGTCTATTACCCAGCAGAGCAAAGGTAGTGGAAGAGAAAAGTTATTAGGATATGGAGGAAGTGGACCTGTTTAGTAATAAAAATAGTTTTGGTGGTTTTTTGGTTGTTCTTTTATTTTGGAGGTGGGGGTTGGGGTTTTTTGGGCGGTTTTGGTTTTTTGTTTGTTTGTTTGTTTGTTTGTTTTGTAATTTAGTCCCTTAGCAACGACTAAGTATGACCTAGTAACTATAGACCAGTTCTCTAGGCAGGTACACACATTTACCTTATGAGGCATTTGTCCCTGTATGTGACTTTGTACTCTGCATTTTAAAATATTTTTCTCATACTTACTGTGTGTGCGTGCACTTGCACACAGGTATGAGTGTGTATATGTTTGTGAGTATGCACAACCAGTGTGCGTGATTGGGTCAGAGAACCTTTAGCCCAGCAGAGATGCCCAGAAAAGGCTCATTGTTCTTCTTGTGTCATTGTCTATTGACATTCGTCAATAAAAATTATAATATTCATATACAGCATAGGAAATTACCCATGATTAATCTTCTTTAGAATTAAATGAAAGTTGGTCTGAAAACTGATTCTGACCCATAGAGTTCTTTTAGAACCTAGTATACCCTTCTTGAAGATCCCTTTAGTGAAATTATAAGTGTGTTTATTGACCTAAATAATAGAGTTTGGTTTTGATTTGGTTTGGTTTGATTATTTGCTGGCTGCACACACACATACACATTCACACACACATACATATATATGACACATGCATACTCATATATAATCTATTATATGGGAAGGATTTTAAACTCTATTCAAAGAGTTTTCTCCTCTATTATGACCTTGTATTACTTGTACTTTTCCGATTATGGTATTGGCCTCATAGGGTGAATTATTATCCAACCTAGGACCACTTGCCCAGAAGTAGTAATGCCTACAATGGGTTGGTCCCATAAAATGCAGGGCTATGCTACCATCTACTGGAGCACAGAAAGTGGGGCTCAGGAGGAACCTTCAGAAGTTAGTTCTCTTCTTTGACCTTTATTAGTCAAGTGATGCAATTCAGGCCGCCAAGCTTGGCAGCAAGCTTTCCTGTCTAGCCTTGGTGTAACACACTTTGGCAGCAGATATTTCATGTTATCTGTGTTTATATACTTTTTTATTTTATGAGAGTTTTATGCATAATAAAATAATGATCATATCGGCCTTCCATTTTCTGCCTCAAACTTCCTGAATGTCCTTCCTAACATGCTCCTCTCCCAACTTCATATCTTTTTCCTTCCTTATAAGCCATTAAGCTCAATGAGCACTGCCCATATGTACATTGGTATAGTACCATCCACTGGAGCATAGGAAACTGCCAGTGGCTACACTCTAAAAGAAGAGTGCTTCTCCATTCTCCAGCAGCTAGCCACTGCCACCAGCTCCTTAATAAAAGTGGGAACTTGGAGAGAATTTCCTAATGCCAGAATTTTGGCTGGCTTGATCTTGTGCAGGTAACTATAGCTGTTGTGAATTCACAAGTGCTATCCATCTCATGTTCAGAAGTCAGCATTTTATAGCACTCCTATCCACCCCCTGGCTCTTAAATTCTTTCCACCTCTTTGTGATGTTCCCTGAGCCTTGGAGTGGGTGGAGGTGGAGCTGATAAAAATGTTTTTAGGACTGACATTCACAGTCTTTTGAGGGGAGGGACAAGGTTTTACTATATAGCTCTTCAGGTCCTAGAATTTGCTATGTAGATAAGGCTGGCCTTGAATTCACAGAGATCCACCTCTGCCTCTTGAGTATGAGATTAAAGGCAAGTACCACTGTGCCTGGCACATTCTCAGTCTTGATAAGAGTTCATTCAGATTTCAATGGGTCTTTGATCAGAGAAAATCTCTTAGTCTGTCAGAAATAGGCAAAAAGTTGGAAAGATACTAGGAGTATTTAAAATACTATATTGTTGTTATAATGTATTGCATGACAGTAATTCCCCCTTTACCATTAAACTGGTTGTTTCTCTTCCAATGAGTGTCCTCAGGCTTCATTATTAACTGTTATTGACAAATAGACATTTCTACTAACTATACAGGCTCCCTAGAGCTGGTGTCTACTCTGATGGATTCCAAATTAATAAAGATGCAGTTAGCATCAGAACTATGTGGCAGTGTGAGAGTTAGAATGAATAGTAAATGTGTAGTTTACTATTTATAAATACTAAAATGCAATGCCAACCATGATGTATAGAGAATATATGAAGAACAAATCATGAAGTGAAGGAATCAAGTCATGCTATGTTCCCAGTGTTTTTCTACCATGAGTCTTGTAAATGTATGTGGATTATTTTAGGAGCCAGTGACCTTTGAGGATGTGGCTGTGAACTTCACCTTAGGAGAGTGGGCTTTGTTGGATTCTTATCAAAAGGAGCTCTACAGAGATGTGATGAAGGAAACCTTTAGCAACCTGATCTCCATAGGTAAAAAGTACAGCATGATAACTTTTCTTTGTTCATTCAGAAAAATAACTCTTGTTCATCTGTTTACTTGCATAATTTGAAATACTGAAAGATGTTGGTGAATACTGTATGCCTTGTTACATTATACCACATGGTAGTGGGGGGTGGGGCTAAATGTAATGATTTTTAATGTAATGTTGAATAATTCTTTCTTTGGGTTTACCTTTCAGGGAAAACCGAGGAAGAAAATATTGAAGATTACCAAAATATTAGGAGAAATCTGAGGTAATGTATAATCAAAATTAAATACTTGAAAGTAATAGAAAATCTGAGACCCGAGTAAATAATCCAAATTTATATCTAGATATGAACTGCATTGAACTTGACCATTCAGAATTGGGGGAATCCCAGCTCTGTAATGGAATGTTACACAGTGTCTTGCAACTTTAAGGTGTATGAAATATTTTCCAGTTCTCTCATTATACAGAAACTTTCCTTTGAGTACAAAATTATTTACTGTACTCTTACCAAGTTACCTTTAGACTTTGAATATAAAATATGTGTGTATGGGATATATTGTAACCCACCTTCAATAAAATCCATGAAAAATATCCAGGTATGTTAATCCCATAAAGCCTGACCCTCCCCATTTTGCATAATGAACATTCAATTTTGGTAACTTTGGAGAAGACCATGTTTGCCAAGTATGAGCCAGCCATGAAATAAGGATAAAGAACAGCGTAAAATGAGCAAATAAACCACTGTGTATCTGCAGTGTTTTTACCATTCTTTTTGTAAATGTACATGGATTCCTTTAGAAGACAGCAATGATATTATAGAAACTAAGATTGTATGATGTTCTCAGGGCCTGTGGCTAGGTGTTCAGTCCTTTCAAGTTTATAAACTGTTGTGGCAGTAAAGACAACACTCTTTTTCCCCTTAGTATGAGGTCTTCCTATGTGGCTCAAGTTAACTTCAAACTTGCAGTTCCCTGCCTTTATCTTCTAAATATTGCAATAAGAAGTGGGACACAGTACCCAGCCTCCAACACTTCTCTGGGCTAGCCATAAGACTATAGTAGTATTCTTTTTTCTTTTTTTTTTCCAGCACTCACGTGGTTGAAGGATTCTATGAATTTGAACATGGTATTCAGTATAAAGAAACCCACCAGCACATTCAAGAGCATGCTGTTCATAAGTACATGCCTCCAGGAATTGTAGTATATGAAAACATTGCATGTGAAAATGGTGTCATTGATCTTTCACAGTCAGATGTGCACCTCAGAGTTCTAACTGTAGAGAAATCAGATGAGCGTCAGAAATGTACAGAAAAGCCTGTTCAGCATAAGAAATATTGGAAAGATTTCGCATATTCTGAGTCCTTTCTTACCCATGAGAAGCCTTCCAGAGAGAAACCCTATGGAAATGAACAATCTAATGACCCCTGCGGGAGTCTCACTTCTTATCAAGGTTATGAGACAACACATAATGGAGATAATCTCCGTGAATACAAGCAACTTGAAACAGCTCTCATGACATGCAGTTATGTTCAGTCATATGAAAGAATCCAAAGTGGAGATAAACCATTTGTGTGTAAGCAGTGTGGTGAAGCCTTTGTTAATTCCAGTCACCTTATCAAACATTATAAAATTCATACTAGAGAGAAGACATTTGCATGTAAATATTGTGGGAAAGCTTTCATTCATCCAAGAGCCTGTTATAACCATGAACGAACTCACACTGGAGACAGACCTTATGTATGTAAACAATGTGGGAAAGCATGTATTCATTCTTACCACCTTCTCCAACATGAAAGAAGTCACACCCGAGAAAAACTTTATGCGTGTAAGCAGTGTGGGAAAGTATTCGGACGTTCTTCATACCTTCGCAAACATGAAAGAATTCATACTGGAGAGAAACCTTATTTATGTAAGCACTGTGGAAAAGCCTTCAGTGATCCCACAACCCGTAACAATCATGAGAGAACACATACTGGAGAGAAGCACTATGTGTGTAAGCAGTGTGGAAAAGCCTTCATTCGTTCCTCTCAGCTTCTGATCCATGAACGAATTCACACTGGAGAGAAACCTTACTCCTGTAAGCATTGTGGGAAAGCCTTCACCTATTCCAGCGCCTGTTACATTCATGAGAGAATTCACACTGGAGAGAAACCCTATGTTTGTAAGCAGTGTGGGAAAGCATTTACATGTTCCACATACCTTCACAAGCATGAAAGAATTCACACTGGAGAGAAACCTTATTCATGTAAGCAGTGTGGGAAAGCCTTCATCCAACATAGGGCTTGTTACAATCATGAGAGAATTCACACTGGAGAGAAACCCTATGTGTGTGTGCAATGTGGGCATGCATTCACTTTTTCAAAATCCCTTCAAATACATGAAAGAAACCACACTGGAGAGAAACCATATGTATGTAAGCAGTGTGGGAAAGCCTTCACATGCTCTACATATCTTCACCAACATGAAAGAACTCACAGTGAAAAGAAATCCAATGGATAGAACTTTTACTAATGTAAATCATTTGAGAGTCTTTGTATCCAGCTTGCTGTTGCTGCAAGGAAGGAAGGATGTGGAGAAATCAAGAGAATATGAGCAACTGTGTCATTTTTACTTACATATGCAAGTATACATAGGATAAAACCTGTCATAGTAAGTTTGTCAGCTCATGCCTTTTATTCCAACACTGGTGCAAGGGAAGTTTAGAGAATTACAACATTCAGTAAACCTTATGCTACATGGAGGGTCTGAGTACTGCTTGAGAAATTTAAGAAGTACCATTTCTAATCAAATAAAATTGTCCATTGTACAAAATAAAAGAAAGTTGTGTTTTAAATGAGTCATTACATTTTTCATGTAGTTCAATAGTATAAGCAAGAAATGTGAAGGAACTATTACTGAAATACACCAAAAACTATAGTTGACTTATTTTTGTTCCATCTTAGGCATATACTTAAAAATAACTTTAAAATTTTTTAAGTATGGTCTGGCAAGTAAAATAACTTTGGCATTATTTCACCTGCCTGATTTCTTCGATGGCGGGAAAACTGGGGCAGGACGAGAACTTGAGCCCACAGCTCGAAACCCCAGGACACTGCAGGGAACAACAGTAGCAACTATATAAAGAAACTACTTGAATTTTGTTGATAAAAGTCTGTTCGGTAAATTAATTGAATTTCAATTTAATGGCTGCTGTTTTTTTTTTTTTTTTAAACAATGCAGTTTCTTTTGTTAGAAGGCTGTATTGGATTTGTTAAATTCAAATGTATTTGTAATCATCCAGTATATTTAATTTTTAGGTACATTTCGAGTAATCATGTTTGCTGTAGAGTTACATTGCAGTTTCCTTACATTTAGGTGCATACTTGGATTTTCTCAAAGTAACATTCTTACATAGATTTTATATTTTGTAGTTTTAATGTATACTTTCTTCCAACAAGTTTTTGGTGTTTTATTTAATTTGTAGGACTGTATCTGTGTGTGTGTGTGTGTGTGTGTGTGTGTGTGTGTGTGTGTGTATACACGCATGTGCGTGCACCTGCCACAGCACAGATGTATGGAGAACATTCAAGAGTTTCTTCCCTGCCAGACTTCCCCTTAGCAAGCACCTTTACTCATTGAGCCTTGTTATCAGTCCCAAAAATGATTTTTGTCCTGTTGTTTTCTTTTGTTTTTTGAGATACAGTCTCTCCAGGAACTCAACTATGGAGACCAGACTGGTCTTGAATTGCAGAGATCTGCCTACCTGTCTGCTTCCTAAGCACTGAGATTAGAAAAGTGTGTGCCACTATGCCTGGCTGATTTTTATGCATTCTTATCCTTTTACATTCTTTAACTGTTTTCTAGTGAGTAGATCAAAGAATGTTCACTTTCCCATTAACTCAGAAGAGACCTTCAGTTACCCTTTCATATTAAATGTTGTTTAAAGGGTCTGGAGAGATGGCTCAGTGGTTAAGAGTGCAGACTGCTCTTCCACAGGTCCTGAGTTCAATTCCCAGCAACCATATGCTGGCTCACAACCATCTGTAATGAGAGCTGATGCCCTCTTCTGGTGTGTCTGAAGACAGTGACGGTGTACTCATAAGTGTAAAATAAAGAAATAATTCTCTTTTAAAAAATGTTTAAAATTGAATTATCTTTATAAGTTAAAACCCATTGTCATGTTGGAAGACTTTGAAACCAATGTATAACGTGTAATTTTTACTTTATGTTGCTCAACTGTTACTGCAAGTTTTTCATTGCTCACTAAAATTACCATATTGGTACAAGTAGTTTTCTGGTCAAAACTGAGTCAGACCATACCATTTAGTCCAACACAATGTAATGAATCCTACCAATCTTTTCTAGTAAGATTAATCTTGATGTTATTCTTCATTAGATGCAATTTCTAACCTGCCTGGTGCTTGTTTTAAATGAGTTGATTACATTTTAATGTAGTTTGATGTTTCTGTTAAAAATACTTTGTGATTGAATATAGTTCTGTCTTTTATAATTAGTCTCACACAGAAGATTGTGATTCAAAGGAAGTAGAAATTCATCAGTA
Organism: Rattus rattus; assembly: GCF_011064425.1. NCBI lineage: Eukaryota > Metazoa > Chordata > Mammalia > Rodentia > Muridae > Rattus > Rattus rattus. The sequence goes on along the minus strand of NC_046154.1, from coordinate 157,824,208 downwards.
CAAGTGAATCTCAGTTTTAAAAGGTGGTGGTGGTTTCATGATTCAGATTATGTTTACATTTTCAGACAGATCTCGAAGGTGTCACTGTTTTTAATCTCTCCTAGTTATTGAGGGGAATTACTTACTTTTGCAAGTGTCACTTTTCTGGACATTCAGACCCAATTGTGTGGGCTTTTTTTTCCCTGTTTTGTTTGATGTCAACTCAGTATTTCATTAAAATATACTGAACTCTGTTTTCCATTAATACCAGTGCTTTTCTTAGATTCCATAAGATTGCATCGTGATAAATCCTGGTAAATGCAGAAAACATGAATAAGATGTATATTTAATGCATTCAAACTGGGGAACACTAACTCTTAGCCTACAGTGTTATATTGCCTTCATTAGTGTAAAGTTCGTTAAAAACATCAAGTCATGTATTTTGTATTAGACCATTTGGGTGTCGTGGGCTATGTAGTGCTTGCTACTTTGTGTATATGTAGACATATGTCCACAGTGCATCACTAGTGCTACTCCTGATCGTGATACTAGAAAATAGAATTTATCATCGCTGCGAGCATAGGATATGTCCTTCACTTTGCTCTTTTGCTTTCCTGTTGTCATGTTATTGTAAAAGTTTGTTTATATCATAAGGCAGGTAAGTCAGTTATGCCAATGAAAATACATGACTCCAGTCAGATTTTTTAAATCTGCTAATGTCCTTTATTATTGTGCAGACTGCAAGAAAGCAAGGTATATGTATATATGAGGTTTCTAGTACATTCCTAGTGATGGACAGAGACAGTACCATTGTTTGAAACAAGTTTATGATTCTCAGGAAGTGTATTAGACTACTTTCACTTGTCAGCATGGTAGATTAGGAACTTTCAGAATTAGCATACAATATAGAGGTATTCTTTGTGCTCTACACTGTTAGGGGAAAACTTGCTATTGCAAAGTCTGGTGTTGATACTTTGGTGGGGAAAAAAAGTAAAGTCGTATGCAAACATCAAACAGATACTTATGAGATGGGAATAAAGCGAGTTGGAATTCAGTTTTTGTGGGCAGTGAGGGCACATGCTTTCAGTCTCAGCACTTAGGAGGCAGAGGAGGGAGGACCTCTGAGTTCAAGGCCAGCCTGGTCTACAGGGTTTCAGGACAGTCAAACTGTTTCAGAGAAACCCTGAATCAAAAAAACAAAAAAATAAATGTAGGCCAGGTGGTGGTGGCAGAGAAGATGCCATAGCTACTCCTTGTCTCAAAAAGACAACAGGTACAAAAGCAAAACAGTTTTAGAACGCTTATCAAACACTTTTTCACCTTGGCTTTGATGCCACCACTCCCAAAATAAGAGCAGAAAGCAAGGATCAAAATAAGGGTTGTAATGAAATGAAACTTTGTAAATAGGATTTACTCCGAGTATTGTACTTCGTTTCATCAAGTAAATTCTGGTTTTGTTATTTAAAATAACACAGACATTTTTAAAAGACAGCTGTGTACCTCATCTCATCCTTTCATTTCTGTTGGTCTCTGTTGTCTAGGCCTTTGGAAAAGTATTTTATGTACAATAATCCGGGCAATAGAATTCCATAAAACAGTATGTCTGTAAATGTTGAATACCACAATAGAAAGTAATTCTAGTTTTTGAGAGTTGCTATGAGGAGGAAATAAATAACTTTCATATATTTACTGAGTATTTGGAGCTCTTTGCTTAGAATCATATTCATCTTATCAGACTCTTTTGGGATTCTTTGAATTCTTAGTTGTGTGTGTGTGTGTGTGTGTGTGTGTGTGTGTGTGTGTGTGTGCGCGCGCGCGTGGTGGTGGTGGTGGTGTGGAGGGAGTTAGTTTATATGCACTACATGCATGCATCAGCCCACAGAAAGAGGCATGGGAGGCTCTGGAACTTGCAGGTGGTTAACCATATGTACTAAGAATTGAACCTGAGTCCTCTGCAAGTGCTCCTAACCCTTGACTTGATTCTCCAGCCTCGTATTTAGTTTTTGTTGTTATTGTTGTTTAACATGTGAATGTAATTGTTTGCATACATATTAACCCTCTGTTGGCAATACATACCAATCCTCTATCAACAAAGATTTGCTTCTGTAGGCTTTTTAGAAAATTGGTCCTTTTCATGTACTGCAACTTTTTAATGAAATTATCCCAAGTAGGGGTTGTTTGCATATGTATCTGCAAGATTTAACAGAAAAGAAACATGTTACTTGCTGCATTTTCCAGGTTGTAAAAGATTTGCTCATCTGGGGAATAGTTCTGGGCTGAATTAGTGGACCAAATGCAAAATATTGTCGTCTGTCTAGACCAGAGTGGGACAGGCTACACTCCCCTGGGCCCCTCCAGCACTGAGGCTAGGATATTTAGAGTTTCTATTCTGGATTTTTTTTTTAATGTATCTGCATGTACCTACTTTGAACTGTTGCCCTTCTGTTTCCTGTAACTGTTTTGGAGTTTCAGAACTTATTAATTTTTTAAAGCAAGGTAAGAGTTCCTATCTTTTAAGCGTAGATACCTAGTAAAGGAGTACTGGTTTGTGGAATAGGTTTCTGCCACCACATGGATTTCCATCTGTTCTGTCCCATTGATGTGCATGTCTGCATTTCTTGCAGTGTGCTGCTATTTGGTCAGTGCCTTTAATTTTCTACACTTCTCTTGATTTCATATAGCTTTCAGATTTCTTAAATTTCCGTGAAGAACTTGGAATTTTTATATCAATTGCATGGAATCTGTAGATTGCTGATAGACTTAAATTTTCACAACACCAATTCTGCCAGTCCATAAACACGAGAAGTCTGACATCTCGTAGTGTTGTCCTTAACATTTTTTTTAAATCTTTATGTTTTTAACTTTGCTTTGGGATTTTTCTAGCAAGGTTTGTTTTTCTTGATGTTTTTGGTTTTAGTTTGGTTGAGACAGGGTTTCTCTGTATAGCCCAGGCTGTCCTAGAACTCACTGTAGACCAGGCTGGTCTGGAACTCAGAGAGATCTGTCTGCCTCTGCCTCCCTAGTGCTGGGATGAAAGGCATGCACCACCACTGCTGAGAGTACATATGGAGTCGGGAAGACAGCATCACATCCCCTGGGACTGATGACTACCCATGTGGGTACTGGGAACCAAATCCAGGTCTTCTGGAAGTGCTACCAGTGCTCTTATTGTGGTCCTTGGGGTCAAGTTCAGGTTTCGAAGTAGGAGCCTTCACTCACTGAACCATCTCTCTGGCCTCCCTTTCAAAGCTTGATCTACTATCTCTAAAAAGAAATGGATAATTTTATTATTTTTTTTTTTAAGGAGAAATCCTTCACTTGCTGAGCCATCCAATCAGCCCTAATTTTTTTCAGTTAAGACATTTTAGGTGGACACAAGTTAGCTGCAGTTGGGTGGGAGAATGCCATCAAGCAAAATTAGCTATAAGCAGCACTAGTTTTAAATATGGCAACATAAGCCACTGATATACACGAGAACAGAACTAAGATGCACAAACACATTTGACAGAAAAGATTGCAAAGACTTTTCTATATAGTATACATGATCAGAAGCCGTGGATTCATAGGGCAACAGCATATGGTAGGGCATTTGATAGCAAGTGGGTGCAGTGTCACTTCTGCAGCTGGTAAGGCATCCAGCTCTGGAAGCTGGAAACATGACCTTTTCACAGTATCACCCTTACCACCAGGACCAAGAACAAACTTCTATTAATTTTCTCATGACAACCACAATTGAAGTATTATTGTGAAAAACGGGTTTTAAAGGAGTTATAGGAGAAAATGCAACAAGTATTAGGGACTGAGTAAAATAATTGGAGGGAGACCTGGTTTTTACCATAGAACTCAAGTTAAAAAGATAAAATTAGAACCCAGTGCTAGGGGAGGTGGAGACAGACCATGGGACTCTGAACAGCCATCCTAGCCTGTTTTACGAGTTTTGAGCCAGTGAAAGATTGTCACAACAACAAAATGTGGACAGCACCTAAGTAACGGACAACCAAAGTTGTCTTTTGGCTTCTGTGTGCGTGCACATGTGCACATTTGATATAATTGAGTCCTGGGGCAGGAGAGATGGCTTAGCTGTAAGAAACATTTGCTAAACTCAGCTCCCAGTGCCCAAGTTGAGTGACTGACAATAGCCTATCAGTCCAATTCCAGCAGATCAAATGCCCTCTTCTAGATTCTGTGGGGACTCACAGATAATTGCATATACCCTCACAAACACACATGAAAATAAGTCTTTTTTTTTTTTTTTAATTTAGCTCTGGTCCTTATCAAATGGAAGAAACAGTCAATATCTTCAAGACAAATGTAAAAAACAAAACCCAAAATCAACCCACCAGTTTAGGTAAGAGGCTCTGAGTTACATAAAGAATTATATTGACATTATAAATCTTATCCCATTTCCCAATTTTCCCTTCAGAAACCCGCTATCCCACACCCTGTCCCCTGCTTCTATGAGATTGCTCCCTCCCTCCCTCCCTCCTCTCCTCCCTGACATTCCCCTGTACTGGGGCATCCAGCCTTCACAGGACCAAGGGCTTTCCTCCTACTGATGCCATCCTCTGCTACATATGCCGATAGGGCCATAGGTTCTCTTGGGATGGTGGTTTAGTCCCTGGGAGCTCTGGGGGCTCTGGTTGGTTGATACTATTTTCTTCCTATGGGGTTGCAAACCCCTTCAGCTTCATCAGTCCTTTCTCTAACTCCTCCCAAGTCCAAGTGGGGCTTGGACCTCCACTTAAAACCAGATACACTGAAACTAATAGAAGAGAAAGTGGGCAAGAGCCTCGAATACATGGGCACAGGGGGAAATTACCTGAACAGAACACCAATGGCTTATGCTCTAAGATCAAGAGTTGACAAATAGGACCCCATAAAATTGCAAAGCTTCTATAAGGCAAAGGACACTGTCAATAGGACAAAATGGCAACCAGCAGATTGGGAAAAGATCTTTACCAATCCTACATCTGATAGAGGACTAAATTCCGATATAGACAAAGAACTCAAGACACCAGAGAATCAAATAACCCTTTTAAAAATGGGTTACAGAACTAAACAGAATTCTCAACTGAGGAATATTGAATGGCCAAGAAACACCTAAAGAAATGTTCAACATTCTTAGTCATCAGGGAAATACAAATTAAAACAACTCTTGAGATTCCACCTCACACCAGTCAGAATAGCTAAGGTCAAAAATTCAAGTGACAGCAGGTGCTGGTGAGTATATGGAGAAAGAGAAACACTTTTCCATTGTTGGTAGGATTACAAACTGGTGCACCACTCTGGGAATCAGTCTGGTAGTTCCTCAGAAAATTGGACATAGTACTACCTGAGGACCCAGCTATACCACTCCTGGGAATATACCCAAATGATAAATCTTTTAAAAAAAAAATCTGAGACAGAAATAAGTACAAAGGAAAGACAAAGTCACTTGCCTTTAAGATTGAAAAACAAACGTAAAATAAAAGACTGGGATGCATATTGTATTCATTGCAAAGGTGTTAAATATAAGAGCATATTAATGCAATTCAGTCACCAGACCAATTGCAAAAACGTTCGTGGGCCAGTGAGATGGTTCAGTGGGTTAAAATACTACACAAACTCAAACTCTATCCCCAGGATTCAGAGTAAATAAAGTGGCCTGAGATGTGTGGTAGTGGCACATACCTTTAATCCCAGTACTTAGAAGGCAGAGGCAAGCAGATCTCTTAAGTTTGAGGCCAGCCTGCTCTACAAAGGGAGTCCAGGACAGCCAGGTCTACACGGAGAAACCCTGTTTTGAAAAGATGAAGAAGAGACCTGACTCCAAGCAGTTGTTCTTGGACCTCCCCCCTCACAGTGGTGTGTATAGTTGCCCACATGTGAACACACAATAATTTGCTTTCAAAATCATGAGGGCTTGAGTCTGCCTAACAAAATTAAATTTTGCAAACTCAGATCCCAATGCTATGTATTGCCCATCTATTGTTCTCTCTTGGTTTATTGATTAATCCTGACTGAGTGGTTAGATTGAAGGTCACCATTTATGTCAACTCCATTTCACAATGAGGCACTGAGAAAATATCTGGAAGCAGTGGACATAGACCAGTGAAATGACCTTGGGGATTCCCGGCCTGTATACAAGCATCGTACTATGGGCAGGATTGCTGAAGTAAACAAACTTTGAGATTTTTTTTTTAAACTTGCATTTTTTTTTTCCTGCCAGTATCTGAAAACAATAGAGTCCATCTTCATCCTTTACTTCTGTCAACTCTTCAAGAGGCTCCCAAGCCTTAGGTTCAGACTGCTTTTGTATCATCTATCTCTTGTTTTGTGTACTTTTTTAGCAGTCTCTCCAGCCTGTACATAGCACTGTTGTACTTTCTATGCCCTCATTGTATAAGTCAATCTAATAAATCTCTTGATGTGCTGTATACATTCCATTGGTTGCATTCTTTTAGAGATATTGACTCCTCCGTGGGTTAATATGATTACGAGCAGAAACACTTTGCATGTAATTGTAGCAATTGGATGGTACTGAGCCCTTATTACTAATATTTTGTACCAATAACATCTTATTGGCTAAGTCAAATAAATAGTCCCCTAGTTTTGCTTTGTTTCATTCTGTTTTACACTGCTCAAGAACATCAGAAGGCATGGGCAGGGGAAGCTGCAAAATGTTGTCCTTGGGGCATGGCATGGTTGTTGTATACATGAACTCAAAATAGTTGTTACTTATACAAATGCAAAATCAAACCAGTTATAAATTCCATCATAGTTTGGGAAGGGGCTCCCTATGGTTGAAGAGCTGTTGGAAGTTGATGGATTAGGGGAAAGGAGTCATTTTCTTTAAGAGAGTGTCTACTGATCAGAACCCCAAGCCCCAGTAGATGACACCACAGCCATGTACCTACTAGTTATACTCAGTTAAGAATAAATACAAAGGATGGCATGAAGTATAGAGATTTGCTGGAGCATCCAGAGGGAGTCAGTTGGGGAATTCTCCAACTGTGAGGGACAGATATGATCAAGATACATTATATACATATATGAATTTTTCAAAGAAAAAATAGAAATTAATAAATATAAAATAATAAAAAATTAAAAATTTCCTATGATACGATTCTCATGAATCTGCTCCTCTGAGACATGTCCCTGGGACTTGTCTGGTCATTTGAGATCTGGTTCTCAGTATGTGGATTGAGTACACAAAATACTCTTCCCATAGGAATGCCAAAGGTTGTACTCTTCATGCAGTGTAGACACTGAAGAATTATAAACTTGATAACTAATTTGTTAATCCCTTACATGTTAGTTATTAGACATTCTACTCTTCCCATTCTCATGATGGGTTGCAGTAGGATTTGACCATCATGTAACAGCAGTGGGAGGTGGGTCTAGATAAGGTTGATGATACTTCTTTCTACTTAAGTGTAATTTCAAAAATCTTTTTAAAATTATACTATTCCTTCTTCAAAACATATGCTAAAATAGAAATATATGGATATGATACCTGCAGACAAGAAAACAGACTTTGGTATTCTTTTTTTTTTTTTTTGTATTGTTTTTGTTTTTTTTTTTCCATTTTTTCTTTATTAACTTGAGTATTTCTTATTTACATTTCGATTGTCATTCCCTTTCCTGGATTCCGGGCCAACATCCCCCTAACCCCTCACCCTCCCCTTCTGTATGGGTGTTCCCCTCCCAATCCTCCGCCCATTACCGCCCCCCCCAACAATCACGTTCACTGGGGGTTCAATCTTAGCAGGACCAAGGGCTTCCCCTTCCACTGGTGCTCTTACTAGGCTATTCATTGCTACCTATGAGGTTAGAGTCCAGGGTCAGTCCATGTATATAGTTTTTGGGTAGTGGCTTAGTCCCTGGAAGCTCCGGTTGCTTGGCATTGTTGTTCATATGGGGTCTCAAGTCCCTTCAAGCTCTTTCAGTCCTTTCTCTGATTCCTTCAACAGGGGTCCCGTTCTCAGTTCAGTGGTTTGCTGCTGGCATTCGCCTCTGTATTTGCTGTATTCTGGCTGTGTCTCTCAGGAGAGATCTACATCCGGTTCCTGTCAGCCTGCACTTCCTTCCTCCATCTTCTCTCATTGGGTGGTTGTATATGAATGGGCCACATGTCGGCAGGCTCTGAATGGGTGTTCCTTCTGCCTCTGTTTTAATCTTTGCCTCCCTATTCCCTGCCAAGGGTATTCTTGTTCCCCTTTTAAAGAAGGAGTGAAGAATTCGCATTTTGATCATCCGACTTGAGTTTCATGTGTTCTGTGCATCTAGGGTAATTCAAACATTTAGGCTAATAGCCACCTACCAATGAGTGCATACCATGTGTGTTTTCCTGTGATTGGGTTACCTCACTCAGGATGATATTTTCCAGTTCCCTCCATTGGCCTATGAATTTCATGAAGTCATTGTTTTTGATAGCTGATCCATTGTGCAGATGTACCACATTTTCTATATCCATTCCTCTGTTGAAGGGCATCTGGGTTCTTTCCAGCTTCTGGCTATTATAAATAAGGCTGCTATGAACATAGTAGACCACATATCTTTTTTATATGTTGGAGCATCTTTTTGGTGTATATGCCCAAGAGAGGTATAGCTAGGTCCTCAGGTAGTTCAATGTCCAATTTTCTGAGGAACCTCCAGACTGATTACCAGGATGTTTGTACCAGTCTGCAATCCCACCAACAATGGGGGAGTGTTCCTCTTTCTCCACATCCTCGCCAGCATTTGCTGTCACCTGAGTTTTTGATATTAGCCATTCTCACTGGTGTGAGGTGAAATCTCAGGGTTGTTTTGATTTGCATTTCCCTTATGACTAAAGATGTTGAACATTTCTTTAGGTGTTTCTCGGCCATTCGGCATTCCTCAGCTGTGAATTCTTTGTTTAGTTCTGAACCCCATTTTAAATAGGGTTATTTGTCTCCCTGCGGTCTAACTTCTTGAGTTCTTTGTATGTTTTGGATATAGGCCTCTATCTGTTGTAGGATTGGTAAAGCTCTTTTCCCACTCTGTTGGCTGCCATTTTATCCTAACCTTTGCCTTACAAAAGCTTTGAAGTTTTATGAGATCCCATTTGTGGATTCTTGACCTTAGAGCATAAGCCATTGGTGTTTTGTTCAGGAAATTTTCTCCAGTGCCCATGTGTTCAAGGTGCTTCCCCACTTTTTCTTCTGTTAGTTTGAGTGTGTCTGGTTTGATGTGGAGGTCCTTGCTCCACTTGGACTTAAGCTTTGTACAGGGTGATAAGCATGGATCGATCTGCATTCTTCTACATGTTGACCTCCAGTTAAACCAGCACCATTTGCTGAAAATGCTATCTTTCTTCCATTAGATGG